>NC_142667.1:3108592-3415951 GCF_026168435.1 Sesamum indicum | reverse complement strand
CGATTCGCCGTCGTACGACCGGTCCAGCCATAGTGTCCGTGTCATGAAATTCCTCCAGACGCGTCACCACGGCACCCTTGAAATCCATAGGTACGCCCAATATTTCACCACCATCTTCTCTCTAAAATTCCGGCGTCGTCGCGGCGAGTCACCGAGCGCCACACATATCATTCGAATCCTCTTGATGAGGCGAACATTTCCCCTCAAACAATTTGGGATTTCATCAATCATAGACGATGGGCTACCACCACGACCACCGAAGCTTTTCGCCGTCGATTCGCCGTCACCAGAGCGACCCACGGTCGTGGACCACCACCAATCGCTTCGTCTCCTCCTTGCGAATCGAATGAGCCCCCTCCCACTGATTTTCGTCAACTCTATACATGCATTTCAGTTTTCCGATCGCTGAGCACCGCAAATGCTTCGCCGTCTGACTTCTTCTTCTTTTTTTTTTAATTTTTTAATTAATTTTAATTATATTAATTAAAATATATTTTAGTTAATTAAGAATATTTTAAATAATTACAATAATTAATTATTTTAACTAATTAAGAATACATTAAAATGATAATTACTATAATTAAACATATATTTTAATTAATTAAAATAATTTTGGATTTAACAATTAACAAATATAAAATTCTTTGAATTTAAACTTAAATTTAATATGGCAAAATTTAACACTTATTTTTTTTTTAGGGTGAGAAATGGCAAAAGAAGACACAAAACAAGCAAAAAACCCCTTTGAATATTATATAGACCATAGAGGGGTATTTTGGTCCAAAAAGTCATTAAATATCAACTTAAATCGCAGAAAAACACTACCAAACGCAGCAGACGCGCGTCTTCTCCACCTCCCATTAGTTTATAACAGAATGGGGGTTTTTTGCTGACTAAAACAAAACAGGAGGGGCTTTTAGCCTATTCTCATAACAAGAGGGTTGTTTTTGCAGACTTTTTAAAATACAGGAAGTTTTATGCATTTTGTCCTAATTATATAGGTGATTAACTTTATATTAAAGACAACAAAAACTGCCCCAATTCACCCCAATTAAATTAGATCGTAAAAGTGCAATTTTGATGGTTGTGGGTGGGCTGGGATATATATTCTACTAAAAAACAACAAACATTGGTTGGACAAAAAGAATTATCTACATTGGCTCAACTTGCGTCGTGTACTCCTAATTACCCAAATTGTCCTAGTTACTCTTTGGCTGTCATGGATAATTTCTGTAATTATATTAAAAAATAAAAATATTTTGTGTAAATTAATCATAAGTTAGGAGGTGTAAATGTAATTATCTTTATATGTTTTGTCTTTCGTAGTCTGACTGTTATTCTCTTGCACTATAGTAATATGAAAAAACAAATATTCATACTATAATTTAGTGCTGAACTTATAAACATCTCATAATATTTTATAAAATATTTGAAAGCTTATACATTTTAAAAATTATTTGAAATTTTTTTATCCTAAAGAGCTTATAAAATTCAAAATAAGGAATGTTGATTCAATAAAAGGACACGAATATACATGTGCGTATATATATACATATTTGTATATACAAATTACTCATAATACACAGTATTCAGTGTAATTAAATATATGATAAGTGTAATTCTTATGACTACAACCTAGACTCTTGCGAGTGCCGTAGGGGAATAATTCCAAACTGCTTCTGGTGCCCTAGCTTCGACCTAATCAACTTCCAGTAGAGTTGAAAACATAATAAGATTCGATTTGAAATTGATCTTTAGAATTTATATGAGTTCAATTCGTTAGTGTAATAAATCAAACTTGAACTAAAGTTTTGTTTGGCAAATGTTTCAGGCTCATTAGCTCATGCTCGAGCTCGATTCAATTATAAAAAAATAATAAAATATTTTTAAATATAGAATAAATTGCCCTTTGTGATTCAAAAACTCAATTGAAAATCACTCTATGTAAAAAAGAAAAAAAACATAGAAAAAATCCCTTGTAATTTTTGAAAATTATGCACACTCTCTCCTTTTGTTAGTTAAGATTAATGACGTTAGATTGTTCATTGAATTGCCCATTATACCCTTTGTTATAAATTATGTGGCCTAGTGACCCATTAAAATGGTAAGCCCACCTGGAGGCCGACCAAACCGACCTACCTAGAAGGCCCACTACCCAGCCCGACCTACCACCCGACCCGACCTAGGAACCCTACCTATTTATATCTAACCTTAACATTGCCTTCTCTCATTTTCCCCCTCTTTTCTATTTTCGTTGTCTGCTCTCTCTCTGTTCTCTAATCGACTGATTTTCTTACCATCTCACGGCGGTGGCTTTCCAAAGCCAACATAATGGCTTTTGGAAAGCCACTCACGCCTTCCATTTCCAAATCTTTCACCCCTATAAATAGGAGTTTGGCCTTTCAGCCAAAACAACCGATTCCATCTTCTCTTCGTGTCTTCCATCCTCTTTCTTGTAATAGTTCTCTGTGAACGGGTATTGGGTCTCAGTGATCGATTATGTGGATATTTGTTTATGAAGTTCAGGTGTTGTGGTTTGTGGTGGGGCAACCGTGGGTCGGTTTACTTCTGGGTGCAGTGCCTTGTGACCGTGTTCCCTTTATTGATTTGGATCTTGCTATTCTGAGCCTATCTCATTCCCATACTGTTGTTTCGTTATTATTTCTGTTTCATTCATATTATTATTCATTTGTAATATTGGCCTGTAATTTTAAGAAGTTTCGTACTCTATTTCTATAATAGTTGTTAGGCTTTTTTTTGTGAAAGAAATTATCACGAAGGGGCTCTTACCTCCCTACAGTGATATCAGAGCCACGTCTCTGATCTTTGTCTCGCCTGGTGGTGGTAACCTCTGAAAACCCCTCCTTTATTTTTCTGCAATTTTAAACTGCTTATATCTTGGTGATATTGATCTTATATCGATTGTATTGTTGCTGTTTTCATTCTGTTGATATTATTTTGAGATTTGTGAATTGTTACTACTTACTCTGTTTATACTACTGTTTTCACCGCGGTTAAATCCCCCTAATCTCCCACCTAGTCGGACCCTTGAGGTCGTCGGGTATCTGGTCGAGACATAGGCTGGAAGGCCTCGGTTTTGTTGATCCTATATTATCTGTGAAATTTTTTATTCATCTGCTTATCCTATCTCATGATTTTTCTTTGGGATCTGCTGTTGTGATATTTTCTGAAATTAGTACTAACTCTGTGATATATTATTACTGTTTTCTGTAGCCATTTTTGTCTACTTTCTCGATATTTAGTTAGAACCTGTGAGTTAAGATCTGATTTTTAGGGGAGATAATTTTATGAAAATCTCGAGAAATACTTTTGGAAACTCTAAATTTTTTTTAAATGGTCGGATATAATCTCCAACCCTTTGATGGTAAAAGTGATTTTTCAATATGACAACAAAAAATGAAAGGAATTCTTATTCAACAAAAGGTTTTTAAAGCAATAGATGGTAAATGCACATAAAATGTTTCAGATGAAAAGAAGTTAGAAAATGACAAATATACCTTTTCATCAATTATTTTAAACCTGTCTAACACTGTTCTTAGAAAGATAGAAAAAAAATATCTAAAGAACTTTGGGAAAAACTAGAAGATTTATATACTGAAACATCCTTACTGAGTAAACTTTTTCTATTAGAAATTTTTTTAGATATAAACTTGATCTGTCAAAGAATATTGATGAAAATCTTGATGATTTCACTAAGTTAATTCAAGATATAAAACACACAAGTGATAAGAACATAGATGAATATTCTCCCATGTTTTACTTAACGCTATTCCTAAAACCTACTCATAAACCTAGTGAAAACCAACATGAAGTTAACTTTTTTAGGGGAAGACAAATATTCAGAAAATTTGATTTTAGGTAAATAGAAGTAGAAGTAAGAGTAGGAGTGGTAGTAGAAGCAAATCTAGAATTAGGGAAAGTTCTTATAAGAAGATAAAACAAAAGAAAGACGATGTTATAATTGCGGAATTAAAGAACACTATATTAAAAATTATAGAAAACCTAAAAGAGAAAATAGGGATAATTACTATGACGATAAGGAAAAGGCAAATAATGTTTTTGATGACAATTCTGGTGAAGTGTTTGTGGTATGTGAAGCAAATTCAGTTCATTCTTTAAAGAAATATGAGTGGTTAATTGATTCTGATTGTACTTTTTATATGAGTCCTTCCAAAGAAATCTTTACAAACTTTAGAAATGAAAACTCTGGTTTTGTTTCAATGGCAAATAAAAAATAATGTAAAATCAAAGGTCTAGGCGACATTTCTTTGAATTTTAAAGAAGGTTATAAGTTAACCTTAAAAACGTCAGGTGTGTCCCTGACTTAAGTCATAATCTTAGTCTTGTGCTGCTCTCGAAGAATAAAGTTTAGAAGGCAAGTAGGGAAAAGGCCTTATAAAAATAATGAAAGGTTCATTAATTGTTTTTAAGGCTGAAAGAAAACGTAATTTATATATGTGCACTTGCATGTATGATAATATTGTTGCATCTGTGTCTAAATGTGATAAAACATCTTTATGGCACCAAAGACTAGGTCACATAAGTCTAACAGGACTTGGGAAGGAATCTTAAATGATAAAATTGAAAAACTAGAATTTTATGACGATTGTGTAATGGTTAAACAATATAAAGTACATTTTCCTGTTTCATCCCCCCTATGTCTACATGCATTCTAGATTATGTACATGTTGATGTTTGAGGTCATTCAAATGTACCCACCCATGGTGGAAATCAATATTTTTTGTCTATTATTGATAATTTCTCTAGAAAGGTCTTTGTTTTTTTTATGAAACACAAATCTAAAGTTTTCAAAAAATTTGAAAAATGAAAAACTTTGGTGGAAAATCAAACTGGCCAAAAATTTAAATCTCTTCGAACTGGCAATGGTTTTGAATTTTACAATTAAAATTTTTCTGATTTATGTGAAAAATTTGGAATTAAAAGGCACAAGACCAATTCCTATACCCCCCCCCCCAACAAAGTGGTGTTGCTGAACGCATGTACCGAACACTACTTGAAAACATTAGATGCTTATTAATAAGTTCTGATTTACCGAAATCTTTTCGGGGAGAAGTTGTCTTAACAACTGCCCATTTAATTAATATGTCTCCTTCTGTCCCTTTATCTGGAAAAACTCCTGAATCTGTTTGGTCTGAAAAACAACTGGATATATCCTCTTTACGTGTGTTTGGATGTTCTGCTTTATTTCATCAAAATTCAGATAAATTAAAACCTAGATCTTTGAAATGTGTTTTTATTGGTTATCCTGAAGGGGTAAAAGACTATAGACTTTGGGTACGTAGTCAACCAAGTTTTAAAGTCCTAATTAGTAGGGATGTTAGTTTTAATGAAAATGAAATACCCTGTGTAAATAAAACAGACATTAAACATAAAGAATTCACCTTTAATAAGGTGGTGGAAAATATAGAGAATAACCAACAGGGGGAAGGGATAAATGATAACTTAGAAGAACAAAATGCAGTAATTCCTGAAAATACTGAAAATACTAACTCAGAAAACACTCTTGAAAACTACCAACTAGCTAGGGATAGAAATAGAGGGCAACCTAGGATTCCCTCTAAGTTTAGAGACTTTCACATAGCCCTAAACATTGAATTTTCTGAACCTAGTAGTGTTGATGAAGCAATGAAATCGGAACAATGACTAAGTGCCATTAATGAGGAAATGAAATCCCTGAAAGATAATAAAACTTGGGTTCTAGTTCCCAAACCAAAAGATTCCTCAATAGTTGACTGTAAATTGATTTTCAAAATTAAGCAAGAAAATCCCATAAAATATAAAGCTAGACTCGTAGCTAAAAGGTTCACTTAAAAGGAAGGAATTGACTACAATGAAATTTTTTCTCCAGTTGTTAAGTATACTACTGTTCGTATTATTCTTGTTCTCACTCACACATTATAATTGGGAATTAAAACAAATAGATGTAAAAACTGCATTCTTGCATGGTGATTTGGATGAAAACATCCACATGAATCAACCAATTGGTTTCATTGATAAGTCTAAACCTGATCGTGTGTGCTTATTAAAAAAGTCTTTGTATGGTTTAAAACAATCCCCTAGACATTGGAACAAGAAATTTGATTTATTCATGCATTCCTTAAAAGTCAAAAGAAGCCATTATGATCATTGTCTTTATTTTAAGCGTTTGGATAACTTATCTATTTTTCTTGTGCTATATGTTGATGATATGCTTATTAACTGTCCTAGCCTTCAACTTATAAATTTCTTGCAAAAGGATCTCTGTAAAAATTTTGAGATGAAAAATCTTAGTGAGGCCAAAAGGATTCTTGGAATGAGCATTACTAGAAATAGAGAAAAATCCACAATACTTTTAAATTAAAAATCCTACATTCAATCCAATTTTAAATAAATTTTCTATGAAAAATTCTAAACCCACTTCTGTGCCTCAAGCTGCTCATTTCCAACTGTGTAAAGACCAAAGCCTCAAAACTGAGATTGAAAAAGCAAAAAATGGAAAAATACCATACTCTAATGTTATTGGATCTACTATGTTTCTCATAGTATGCACTAGACTTGACATTGCATATTCCATTAGTTGTCTTAGTAGATACATGTCTAATCCCGGCCCTTCTCATTAGAAAACATTAAAATGGTTACTTAGGTACCTACATGGTTCTGAAAATATTGGTATCATCTTTTCAAAATTTCTGAAAACATTCAGCTTGTTGGGTATGTAGACTGACTATGCAAATGATAGAGATATTAGGAAATCCACCACTCATATGTGTTTACACTTTGTGGCTCATGCATAAGATGAAAATCTCAACTTCAACATATAGTTGCATTATCCACTACTGAGGTTGAGTATATTGCTACCTGAAGCTTTTAAAGAGGCAATTTGGCTTGAAGGTCTAATAAAAGAAGTAGATTTCCTTAAGGACAAACTCATAGTTTTTTTCGATAGCCAATCCTCGACTCAGCTATGTAAAAATCCAGTGTTTCACGATAGAACAAAACACATTGACGTAAGATACAACTTTATTCGAGACATTGTAGTAAAAGAAGTCATAAAATTAGAAAAATTCAAATCTGAAGAAAACCAGCAGATATGGGTACTAAATGCTTACCTATTGAAAAATTCATCACTTGTTTGAAAATTTTAAATATGCATTTCGACTAACATATACTCTGTCAAGAATTCTGCTCTAAATTGCAGGTACACCCAAGGCAAATTTTTCGGCTGTGATGCGGACCTTGCTATCTTAATGGGTCTTGGTCCAAGGTGGAGTGGGTTATAAATTATGTGGCCTAGTAACCCATTGAAATGGTAGGCCTACCTGAAAGGCCCACTACCCAACCCGATCCGACCCAGGAAGCTTACCTATTTATAAATAATCCTAACACTCCACTCTCTCATTTTTCCTCCTCTTATCTACTTCCGCCGTCTGCTCTCTCTCTATTCTCTCCTCGATTGATCTTCTTACCATCTCACCGCCGTGAATGGTGGTGGCTTTCCAAAGCCAACACAATGGCTTTTGGAAAGCCACCCACGCCTTCCATTTCCATTGATCTTTCACCCATATAAATAGGGGTTTGGCCTTTCGATCAAAACAACCGTTCCATCTTCTCTTTGTGTCTTCCATCCTCTTTCTCCTAATAGTTCTCTGTGAATGGGTGTTAGGTCTCAATGACCGATTGTGTGGATCTTTGTGATCTAAAAGTTGAGGTGTTGTGGTTTGTGGTGGTGCAACCGTGGGTCGGTTTACTTGTGGGTGTTGTGCCTTGTGATCGTGTTCCCTTTATTAGTTTGGATCTTGCTATTCTGAGTCTATCTCATTTCCATACTATTGTTTCGTTATTATTTCTGATTCATTCATATTATTATCCATTTGTAATATTGGCCTTTCTAAGGAGTTTCGTACTCCATTTCTGTAATAGTGCTTAGGCTTTTTTTTGTGAAAGAAATTACCACGAAGGGGCTCTCACCTCTCTACACCCTTGTTATAACAACAGTTGATCTTCAATAATTAAAAATGAATATTCCAAATTTTAAATAATTTATAAATATATTTTTTAATTTATATATATACAATACATATGTATATATATATATATCTTATGCATTGGCGGCATTGCAGGGGCGATGCAACGTTATCACGCCCACTCATTGCCCAATTACAATGCGTATCATAAGAGGAAAACATTATTATTGTTTTTTCAAAAAAGTAAGTAAAATTATGTAATTTTTTAAATTTTAAAAATAATAAAAATATATTAAAATACATATAATGTTAATTTTAATTTAAATATAATTTATATTAAATAATTCAAAAATTTAATATAATTTTTTGGTAATTTTTGTTTAATTAATATATTCAACAAATAAATATAATTTATTAAAATATATTTTAAACTAAATAATAATTTAATTTAGTTAATAATATATAATTGTACAATAGATTTGTATTTATATTTATATAAATATTTAAATTTAAAAGTAAATTTTAGTATATTAATTTTTATATTGTGATTTTCAATTTAAATTTAAATTTTTATATACTTTTAGATATTTTGATATTTAATTAAAATAATTTATTAAAATTTATTTCATTTAAAACAAGAGGACAAAATAGACATTTAAATATGTAAAGTAACTCTAGAAAAGTCAGAAATGAAGCTCATTCGCACAATACGTCGTCTCAAGCATTCTTCATTAGAAACTTTTTTAGTGCATTTTAAATAACCCAAAAAAATTTTTGCTATGAAATTAAAAAAAAGGGTTATGTAATTTATCTTAACTTATATGCCCGAGAACTTCCTTTCTCTGACGAGACACATTTTTATGACAAAACAATGAGGTTCATAAAAAATTATAAAGTGAATAAGACTTTATGTAGGGGACAAGCAGGTGCGATCGCGAGTTAGGGTAGGGAAGGGTTGTGATGGACAGGGGGGGAGGGGTGCTGGGCTGGCGGGGAGGGTGGGGGGGGGGGGTTTAGGGAAGAAGATAGAGATTATAATTATTTATACTTACAACCCCTTTAAAAATATAGAATTATATTTTTCCTCAAAAAAAAATTGAAATTAGATTTACTCTCCTTTCGAAAATTCTCTATTTACACCTGAACTTTTTCAGTTAGAGTTTGAACGAAAAATACTGATGTTAGCAAAATAAAATTACATAAATTTTAAATTTTTGTACCTCATTTAATATTTTCATGTATATATTTTCATTTATAAAGAGATAAATGTAATATCTATATATGGAGTGAAGTTAACATCATACATTTTTCTCCTTATAAATAATTATTACATAGGAATGTTATATAAGGGATGAAATTAAAAACTCAGATGACGTTTTTGTTAACATTAAATTTTTTTGTCTAAATCCTAATGAAAGAGCGTCAAGCGTAAACAGTGAATTCTCAGAGGAAGTGTAAGTATAATTTTAAATTTTTTCGGGAAAAAGTATAATTAATCCTAAAAATTAAAATTTGATATATAATTAAATTTTTTGTTAATATATAATAAATAATAATATGTTAAATATTTGTAGGTATATATCAAATATCACATATTAAATTCAAATCATTGATTTAAATTAAGTAAAATCTAAAACTATTCATAGTGTTCGGTTTCATTTTTGGCCCATCTCAAAACATAATAAATGTTTGCCTTGATTTATTTTGGAAATTTTGGTGGTGTTTTGAGATGTTTTGAAACAGTGCCTCATTTGTTTTTGGTCCAAATAAGTCTACACTAATTATAAGTCCTACAACTAACAAAATTATATACATACTCATATATATAAATATATATATATAAAAGAGACATGATTTGATAATAAAGAGTAGTTTTTGTGTCCCACTAAACAACATCAAACATACCATACTTATTTTATATTATCTCCAAAAATAAATCCAAATATACACACTATCTCCACCACATACTTATTTATCTTGTTGTTTTCTATCTATCTCCACAGAACACACCAAAACAAATAAAAAATGAAACCAAACATATCAATTAATTTTTGTGTTAAATTTGGACCATCAATTCAAATCTAATGACATCTAATTATTTATTTTTAAAAAATCAAAAGCGCTCCTTATAATTAATATAGACAATTTAAGAATTGTTATTTATAATAAACAAAATCCAACCTTTCACAAATTCAGGTGTAAAATTAATTTTATTATAAATAATAATAAAAAAAAAATCATATGAAGGGCTCATGTCTCTTACTGCACGTCCGAAGAAGATATTTTGCTGTATTTTAAAAATACACGAGTTTTTTTACAACTTTATCCAAGAACTTTTTCTTTTTAAATACTTTTAGAGGAGATAAATTGTATCTAACTCTAATAAACTATATCGTAAATTCAAACTCGATGATCATTTTTTTTAAAAATCAATATTAAAATTATTTTTTATTTAATTAATTATAAAACTGGCGAGTTAAATTGGACTTTACTACAAAATTTTTATTAAATAAAACACACACAGACACACACACACACACATCACACACTATAATAATGAAATATCTCCGAGCTAATCAAGAAAATTGGAAGTACGGTACTCTTCCACGATTGCTCAAAAAATCTGCATTCCCAAGAGTTTCTTGGTCATGGGCGGAGGCTTCATGTTTGCTGGCAACCCCACCTCTTTCGCCGCCGCAAGGCCGCCGCTTCCGGCCACCGCCGGCACCAGCAGAAGCTTCCATACTCCTAGTTCAGTAGCTGCGATTTGCAGCAGTGAAAGTAAACCATGCTCTCAGAGTGTTGCCGATTGCGCTTTCGGGTCAGTTCCATCTCGAGTTGAAGTTGAAAGGGCAATTCTTTATCTCCAGAGGTAAAAGATTGAAACTTTTTTTTCTTCTTCGTTTTTTTTTTTAATAATTTATACATATTTTATTTTTATTGGTGTAATTGCTAGTGCTATTTGAGTTTAGTCTGGTTGGGAAATCTGATAAGGTTTGAGTCTTCTTTGTTGTTGTTGTTGATTTTTTTTTTTTAGCTTAATGCAATTTACCTCGTTCGTTCGTGATATGAGTAAATTATCTCCTATAATAAAAAATATCAATTTATCTCCTTTACTTTTTAAAATGATTGCTTCGTACAGAGGATAAATTGTCTAATTTTAAAAAATACAAAGACGTAAATTGCGATATTTTATTTTATAAGGGATAATTTGCTCGTTTGTAATATTGCAAAGGGTTACTTGCATTTTTTCTCAATGGATTGTGATATATTCAGAATTATGAGCTGTGCAATTCTTCGGTCTTAATCTAAGGGATGGGTGGTATGAATTCTGCCCAGGGAGGAGGGAGATGGTGGGGGGGGGGGGGTGATTTTTGCCTAACATGACATTTGGATTGATGAATTTGGAATTTGGGAATTCAAATTGCCAGTAAAAAGTCTGTTGAATAATTTGTTTGGATGGTTTCATATTAGAATGATTTCGTTTGAGTCTCATTTTGAACGAATATTTGTGGACTCAAATTCTTTTGATACAAAGTCATTCAAATCATTTTTGTATCAAATTCGGATCCTTCCATCCAGATGTAGGCCGAGTTAATTTGGGTGTTTGCTACTGACTTTTCAATTTTAGCTCATTTGCAAGTCGAGCAGGACCGCTCCACGTTGAGTCGAATTCTTAAATCATCGAAAACACGTTTGCAACAAGCTTACCTGCATCCCTTTGGTGTAAACGCATCGACAATTTCAAAACGCAGTGAATTTGATTATAGTCTCCTCGCTCGTTCCTAAATGGTGTTTGTTCTTGCTCTGTGTTTTGCTGTATGATTATGTGTATCTCATGTCTCTAATATTACGTACGGTCATGCTACAATATACTCAGGTTCATGCACGGCCTTTCAGCTTCTAAATCCTGGCTTGACGGACTTCAGGGATTGCTGCATCATCACGAACCGAAAATGCTGCAGTCCCCTGGATTTGTTAAGTTCCGCGATGCATTTTCTATGATGCAAGAAGAACCAGCTCTTCAGGTCATATAATTCAGTTATTAACTGCTGCTATCTAACGTTGAGAAATCTTAATCCAAGAATGAGCTTTAGAACCTCAGACAAACTTTCTTTGTCGTTTTTACTTGCTTTTCTGTTTCCAGTCTGTTTATGAGCGAGGTTATCCTCATGCATTGAATGAAGGAAACTCTCGTTTTATAGAATTACGTTTCCATGTTTATAGCTCTCTAATCTTCTGTGTCCGGATAATGTTTTGTTCAGAACATGGTTGTTTCCATTTCTTGCGATAACGCTGTTTGGGATGCCATCTTGCGTAATAAGGCAGTTCAGGAACTACGAGGCTCCATCTCTGCAGGTTTTTAACGAAATTCATCTTATGATCTATATTGTTCTTTTTCATAATTCACTATACGCTGTTTGATGATTGCAGTTAAAGAGGCGAAACAGCTAAGCTACAACGGAGAACCAGACATAGCAATCCTTATACTGAGGTGGATCATGAGTTTCACAAAGTCAAAGGTTTTAGAACTGGTTGAGAAGTTCGGACAACTGGTGAATGAGATTTTCCAGCCGTCTCCAAAGGAAAAGCAAACTTCAGAGCTCACCGATCATCTAGAAGAGAAAGTTAGATCGTCATTGCTATTGTCTATAGTTATCCTTCTGATCGTCGTTGTCGCCAGAAGTCAGGCCTAATCGACTTCACCATTCCGCCTGTGCATATCTCCATCCTTAGCTGCAGCTACATGAGTCAACGGTATCGATGTCTGGATTTTGCCATACTCTTGTGTCCCTTTTGCTCCAGTGTTCTGTTGAATAAGTCCCTAGAACGGAGCAGACCGCCTGAGTAAGTTTGTCGATTTTTAGGTACACATACCGGTTATCTATGTTTCTGTCAAGTACTTGACATGAAATGTTATGTTCCGTTTCTGGAAAAATTCTAATCCAAATTAGGTTAGGTCGAACCTAAACCAATTATATGGCAAGTATATTGCACTTGCCGTGTGATGCTGTATAATTTAGGAAAAGTGATCAATCACATGACAAGTATTCTACGATTGTTCTGTGATTGATTTGGTTCGACCAAATTTGATTTGGGTAAAAATTTTTCGCTTTCCTTCCATAGTGCTACTGTGTATATATATGTATATTCATTTATAGTGTCAGTTTTATTTGTTTTATTCTTATTTTTAAAGTTTTGCTGGTATTTCGATCGATTGCCTTAGTTTCTTTTACCTATTGAGCGCTAAAGTTATATTATTTGGACTCCCTTACATATTGTGAACCGTATGTAGGGTCGATTGGCTGGTAGATACATAAAAAGAAAGAGTAAACTACAAAAAACTCTCCTGAGGTTTGGTATAATTAAAAGTACCTCGTTATTACTTGAAAAATTATAAATATCCCTCTAAATTAATGATCCTCTAATAAATATTTCCTGACCCATACAATGGCCTGTCATAAGAGGATATTTGTTAAAGTATTTATAAATTTTCATATAACAAGAAAGTAATTATAATTATAATAAATCTCACATACTTTTTGAATAAATAGTTAGTGTTTGTCCTTCTAATATAATTCAGAAAGAATAACACTAATATCCACTAATTTATGGTCTATTTATACAAACTACTCATGTCTTTTAAAAAATATCATATACACCCCCTCAAAAACATCAATATTATTATACAAACTACCCATATTTTTGGGCTATTAGAGATGATTTCTGTAATTACTTAAAAAATAAAAAGGGAAAAGTATTATTTGAATCCACTAAGTATGGCTAATTTTAATTTTAGTCCGAGAACTATGTCCATTTTTGTTTAGGTCCAGTAACTTACGAAATTGCTTACTTTTAGTCATCTGGCAGATTTTCGGACAATTTTACCCCTATGCAACATTGGAAAAACAGTTTTAGTCCATATGCGAAAATTTGCCAGAAGACTAAAAGTAAGTAATTTCGTAAGTTATTGGACCTAAACAAAAATGGACATAGTTATTGGAGTAAAATTAAAATTAGACATATTTAGCGGACTAAAATAATACTTTTCCCAAATAAAAATAATTTATGTAAATAGAGCATATATCGGTGAGTGTCAATATAATTATCTTTGTAATTTATGATAAATCTATTCCGTTGAAAATTGAAACTTGAGCCCGTGGACATAGGAGAATAGGAGTTATTTTTAACAGGCTAAACTGTAATTTTAGTCCCATAAGAGGGGAGAAGGGGATTGCATTTTTTATCTCATGATTACGAGATTTTCTTATTGTTATCCCAAAATTGTGAAAAAATTGGCTGTATGTGATGTGATGTGCAACATTGGACAAAAAGCCGAAGCAAGCGGACAACGTTGGACAAAAAGCAGAAGCAAGCGGACAACGTTGGATGTGATGTACGTAGTAGAGTTGCTGTGTGGTTTGTTTTGCCTGTGGAATCTTGGCATGTATAACAAAGGAATCTAGTACTAAAAGTACCTTCGCATTCGCATGTGTCTAGGCGGACGGGGTTGAATTTGAGAAAATAATTTAAAAAATAATAACAAATAATTCATACAAAAGCTATAAAATTTCTTAATATCATATAAGATATAATTTGTAATGAAAGTGGAAAGATTTGAAATTTTTTAGATTTGAAATTACCCAAACAAATTTAAAAAAAAAAATATTATCATGATTTTGGAATTATTAGTTCAGATGTAATCTTGATTTACCATAGTTTTAGTTGTGACAATAGTCGTTGCTCAAGCAATGGTCAATTGGTATGTATTATAATTTTTTTACTTTTGATTATGATCATAAATCATTTTATATAAAAAATTATATTTTGTCTTGTACCGTTTATTATATTTAGTTATAGAGAAATGAATTTATAATTGACGTAGTATTATAAATTCAAGAAAAGGATTTCGGTTTATTTATTTAATACTCCTATATAATTTTCTAAAATATATCAGGATAAGGCTCTTAGGAATGGGAATAGGTTAGATTTAAAGAGGGTTTGTCAAAGTCAAGAAATTCCTGTACCCGAGAACAACCCTCCTCCTCCCTCCTGTCAGGGTCTGGACCCAAGACCATCTAAATTGGACTTGGTGAAATTGATAGACTTGATTAATATTTTAAAATTAAAAATAATATCATCATAATTTTATAAATATGAATAAATAATATTATTAAAAGGTTAATTTTTTCTTATAAATTTATATGTGCACTTTTTTCAGAGAAGAAAAACTAGAATTATATAAAAAACCACCTGGACAAGCAAAGTCCACACATAACATAATGCTGGTATGATATAAAATCAAACAAAGCACAACAGAAGAACCAATTAAGCATACTAGCCTACATCGAGCTGAGGATAGTGGAAAGCCTGACGAATTAGGGACTGAGCGTCCATGCCTTCGCCCTCAAAGATCTTTTTGTTTTGATTCGTCCAAAGCAACCAACAAACCGTTAAGCAATAGACAAACTCCCTACAGTCCAATTTTCTATGAGCAATCCGTATCCATTTCTCCGACCAGAGATCATCCTAGGCCGTCACCCTTTTGGGAATAAGCTACAACGTCCACACCAATTTTTTGTTTGTTTTTTTTGGACAAATGAAAATTTCATTAAACTAAGAGAAGTACAAGAGTATAGTACAATTATGAATCATTTGAAAACTTCATCCCTGACAGGTCAAGGGATCTGCCATAAGCGATAAAGACCACATGAGCTAACGAAAAATGGTAATTCAACATTAATAATCCATTGTCTGACATCATCAAGAATAATAATAGAAAGAATACGTGCATCGTGGCGCACCGTCTCGAACCAACGCCGAGTGCGCTCAATCCAAATGTGATAGACTAGAGAAGTAAGTAAAGCTTTGTAGGCTGCATTATTGACGTGTTTCCCTCTCCATCTCGTCGGAGCCCATGTAACATCTGTAGAGCAAGATCTGTTAGGCCAAGGAACCTGCATATGACGTCGAATCTCAGCCAAGCAATTCTGGGAATAGCGACATCAAAAGACAATGTGGCTATGCGCCTCCATAGAATCATCATCGCACTAGATACAGGAGATGCCCAAGTGAGAAAGCCATAGCTTGTCCAATGTGGACAGTCTGTCGAGGATAGACAACCAAAATAGGAAGGTGTGTTTGGTAATTTTGAAGGGCCCCAAGAGTAATGAAGATCAGCTTACCTTGGGCTCTGGCGGGGATAAAAGGCGAACTAATGAAGCTACAATTGGCAAGCCAGTGCCATATGCCACAGAATTTGATCGGAGCTACCATGCACGACTGGTAGTTGATATAAAATCTCCAAACACCTCCTAGATGTAGTGATGACCGGCCAACACCATTGCCCATCCACGATAACTGAGTTAAGAGAAGCACTAGTCAGCATATTAGTAAGGCTAGGTGCCCTCGGGAATAAAAGAATAAATGGACCCATGCTATGCCATGGATCATGCCATAGAGAGAATGAAGCACCATCACCAATCCGATACTCGATAAGAGGCCGTAGAAGAGGACGGAGGCGAGGAAGCTTCCTCCAACCCCACAAGCCCCCACGTTCAGCAGCTGTAGATCGCTCATGAAGCAGAAAATGACAAATCCACTCCACCCATATAGATGTCCGATCACAGCGGATAAGCTCACACAAATATTTGCACATCAAAGCATGATTAAGGGTGGGAACATCACGAAGTCCTTGCCCCCCTTCAAGAACCGGCCAATAAACATCCTTCCAAGTGACCTTAGCATAACCACTGGTAGACGTTCCCTTGCATATAAAACTCCAAAGGCACTTCGCAATTTCTCGGATGATGCCCTTGGGGAGTATGAAAGCAGACACCCAAGAAATACTCAATGCCATAAGTACAAATTTGATGTTCTGAATCTGCCCGACATATCATAATGTTGTGCCCTCCCAGCCCTTGATATGCTTCTCAAGTTTCATAAGCAGAGGATGACAACCGAGAATAGTCAATCGTGACGCGAGAAGCAGTAATCTCAAATATTTCATCTGCAGATGCCCTTTTTGGAACGCAAGCACCTCAAGTAGCTGATCCCGATACCTTTGAGCCGATCGGGAAATAATCAAGTGACTCTTTTGCTTACTCACTCGTAAGCCAGACAATGTAGCAAATCGATCCAATCCCTGCTTAAAGACACCAATAGAGGCCACATCCACTTTGCAAAATAATAAAAGGTCATCAGCAAAGCCTAGCAGAAATAATCGTACTGACTCACATTTCAATGAAATGTGAATTGCAAATCCTGCTCAATCATCTGGTTAAGGATCATATTCAACACCTCCATGACCAATACAAATAAGTAAGGTTAGCCCCTTGTAATCACGAAGAACTCGTGTGGTTGACCATTAAGTACCATCGAGAAAGGCATGGTAGTGAGACACTTGTCAATCCACTGGACAAAGAGAGGCGGAAATCCAAACATCCGAAGCACAGCAGTTAAGAAATCCCATTCAACAGTGTCATATGCCTTATGCAGATCCACCTTCAAGGCACACCTCGGTGGAAGACGCTGTTGGTTGTAACCAATGAAGAGTTCCTGGGCTAGCAGAATATTGTCCCCAATAGAGTGACCAGGAACAAAAGCACTTTGGGACGGACTAATAATCTTATCCAACACATTGCTCAGTCGTTGTACAATTATTTTAGTGATAGCCTTATAGAGAATATTACAACACAATATTGGACGAAAATCAACAACAAGAGTAGGATTGTGTACCTTGGGGATGAGGGAAAGTAGAGTAGAATTCACTTGCTTTAAGAGTTTCCCCATGGAAAAGAACTGAAAAATCGCTTGAGTAACTTCCTTGCCCACAACAGACCATGATGCTTTGCAAAACCCTGAGGAATAACTGTCCGGACCCGGCGCCTTATCCTCAGCAATATAAAAAATAGCCAGCTTAACTTCATCAGGGGTCATCAATTTGGTGAGCTTGCAGCCATCCTCCTCGGTAAGTAGATATCTCTCCCACGGATGGGATATCCTAAATCCATATACCGAATGCCCCTCTCTCGCCTTAGAGAGTCCGATAATAAGAGACAAATTCCTGAACCACCTCCTCCTGGTTCATATATGTATGGCCATGTGCATCATTAATTTGAAAAATACGCTTGGTGACATATCGTTGGGCTATCTTGCAAAAGAAAACCCGAGAACATTGATCCCCTCCCTTGAGCCATTGCAGTTTGGCCCCGCTGCTGCAGCATGACTTACTCAAGTTTAGTGACTTTCGCAAGCGCCCACCTGTAACAACGTTCAAGTAGCAGTAAAAGATCATTATGTCGATCCATGCTTACCAACCTCTGAGCAGTCGCAAGGAACTCCTTTGCTAGTTTGACATTGAGCGATATGTCCCCCTTATTTCTCCTTTATTGGTAAAAAATCGGCTTCAATGCTTTCAACTTTCGCGTAACCGCGAACATAGGTATACCAACAATATGATGCTGCTAGACACTCTGTACACTAGGAATAAAATCTGTTGAGAGCGCAAGGTAATTATCAACATGGAACATACCTACAAAGGGCTGTTGAGTATCCCCTCTGACGACAAGGGGTGAGTGATCAGATGTTCGAGGTTAGAGGCTATAGTAGAATGAATTTGGTCTCTGCACAATCCATATATTATTCACATCTAGTCGCTTCCATAAGCTCCGTGCATCAGTACTGGAATTATGCCAAGTGAACCACTCCACTTGCATAGGAAATGAGAGAAGGCCACTATCTGTGATGCACTCATTAAACTGCTCCATGGCCAGCCAAATATCCCAGACTCACCACAGACCTCACTAAGGTTGCGTACTACATTAAAATCCCCGCCTACGAGCCAACACTCATCAACACATTGCACAGCCAACAGACTCAACCCATGCCATAACTCACGTCGGGTGCTAATATCATTAGCACCATATGCCACAATAATATAGACGGTCTCATACAAGGAATGCACAATCACTCGATAGTGCATATATTGGACCCCCACATCCACAATAGTAACATCAAGAAAATCCTCATCCCAAGTAATCCAAATGCGATTGGTTGAGCTCGCAGTATCAACAAACCATTTCCATCGAGGTAAGAGAGAGGCTTGTATATGTACCGCATTTTGTGCTTGGACTTTTGTTTCCAGTAGACCAATAAACTGTAACTTGAACTCCGCCACCAGATCATAACTGCTAGTTGGTGGTCCCTCCTGTTCAGGCCCCTTATATTCCAAATAGTTGCATTCAACATGGGTCAGTATTGGAGGGGCTGCGTCTGTTAGGCCCCGTGGAGTATTAGTTGTGTCACATTCAAAAAGCGTTAGTGTGTCAAAAGTATTATGTACAACAATAGCTTTACCCATGTTCATGTTCTCCCCTGGTCTCACGTGGCGCCTTCCGCAATGCAGGGAAAGGGGCACCGTGTGGCTAGCAGTCCGCAGACTACTTCCGCCAATAGCAACACACCACCGAACACCCGACGGGCACTAGCACAGAACACCGACAGGAATAGCAACAACAATAGCAACAGCAGCAACAACAGTAAGCAAGGTGTAGTACGAAAGCATTAAATTGAGCACGCGATTCAGAAAGTAGATTTCATGGCATTGAAGATTGCATATACATTGTACAACGATGCTAGCGTAAGGGTATCGCCTTGAGGGGGACACTAGCACGCACACTACACCAAGATTCGAGAACTCATTCCCCCCTATAATAGGCTTAAAATTTTTTTTCCTATTTATAGCAGTAGACACTGAAAATGCTGAACAACGCACCTCAAGAGGCCTGATGTCCCCCTGAGCAAACAAAAGTATTTACAATGGTAATCCACCATGGATTGTCCATGGTTACAGCATTTTAATAGGGATTGTGTTCTTTGCTCAAGGGGGACACTGGAGACTCACCAACACTTGCTATTTTTGTGCCCTTACTCAAAGAAGTGTATTAGAATCTTACGCAGGGAAATCCGATTTTCATGGACAAACAGAGAATGGATGATTGATGTGATAATTGCTGCATGAAAGTGGAGGGGCAAGCACGTGGTTAACGCCGCCTATCGCAATCTTTTAGCATCTCTAGTATATAACATTTGGCAGGAGCGCCATAGGAGGAAATTTCAGCAATTGGATCGAGACCCTTCGGTAGTGGCTAAGATTATTCTAGACGAAATTAGATTACGTATACTTAGTGCAGAGTTGCCGAATAAAATTAGTACGATAGCCTTGTATAGATTATGGCAAATTTCATGGCATACAACATCAGCCATATGACTGTACATTATGATTTTTTCTTAATGCAATTTACCTTTATCGAAAAAAAAAAGGTATTTACAACGATACATCAAGTACAAGACAAAAGACCAACGCCTAAAAACTTTAAGACTGCGGAAGGCTAGCGTCTGTCGGTGAAGGTTGTTGGTCGGCCGAGTAGAGTGGTTGAATGGCCGAATGTGCGTCAAGGGTGCCGAGTGCACGAGCGGCCCTTGACATTCTCCCCCACCTGACATGGCGATGTCCTTGGCGCATGGGAAGCATGATACGCTTTGACAAAAGGTAGAAACGCCTTGAGGTTTGTCACCCGCTCCCAAGTGTTCTCCATGCTGCTGCATCCCCTCCATTTCACCAAGTACTCCGTGTGGTTGCGCTTTGCGGTACTCGTAACTCGGTGATTTAGGATAGCTTCAGCCACCTTCTCCTTAGCCTTCGTCAATTCAAGTTGCGGGCAGCTGGGCAGATTGCAGGCATCGTCCTCCTTGTCTGCTGAATATTTCTTCAACTGACTCACATGGAAGACATTATGGATTTTCCACCAGGAAGGCAACTCTACCTTGTAGGCCACTGTTCCAATACGCTTTATAATAGATAAAGGGCCAACATATTTTTGCATCAACCGAGGATCTCTCCCCCTTAATGACTTTGACAATCTTGGGTCTGGGACCTTCACTATCACAAGGTCTCCCGCATTGAACTCGATGAAGCGGCGGTTTTGATCAGCGTACTTCTTCATCCGCTTCTGAGCTTTCTCCAGGCAACTTTTGGCGATGTCAACGTTCTGCTTCCATTCCTGCGAGAAGCTTCGGGCGAGAGGGGATCTCACACTTTGTGGGAGTCGAGAGTGTGAGGGAGGAGCGGTTGCTGCCCAGTAACAATTTCAAAAGCGCTCTTGTTGGTGGAAGAGCTCTTGAGCATTGAAACACAACTGAGCGACATCGGAGAGCTTCACCCAATCCTTCTGTGTACCTCGCACAAAGTGCCGAAGGTATTCCTCCAACATCGAATTAAAGCATTTCGTCTGACCGTTAGATTGTGGGTGATAGCTCGAGCTCATAAAAAGTTTGGACCTGAGGATTTTGAATAGCCCGGTCCAGAAGACGGCAGTGAAACGGGAGTCCCGGTCACTGACGATGTCCTTTGGCAGTCCCCAATATTTGACAATATGCTTGAAGAAGAGATGAGCCGTCCCTTCTGTCGTAACGTGTTTTGGGGCTGCAATGAAAGTAGCATACTTTGATAGTCGGTCCACCACGACGATAATAGAGCCTAAATCTCCCACCTCCGACAATCCAGAAATATAGTCCATGGAAACACTCTCCCAGGGTCTCTTTGGGATGGGTAATGGTTGCAACACACCAGCCTTTTTCTGATGGTCTACCTTATCCTGTTGGCATATCAAGCAAGTGCGGACATAAGTCTCCACGTCGTCCCGCATCTGTGGCCAATAGTAGGCCCTCTGCACCAAGGCATAAGTGCGCTCCTCTCCCTGGTGTCCCGCCCAAAGAGTGTCGTGGCATTTCGAGATAAGTGATTTCCGTAGGTCCCCACCTTTCGGCACATATAGGCGGTTTCCCTTAGTCATCAGCAATCCATCTTCCAACCAAAATTGCCGAGCTTTGCCCTGCTCGACAAGCTGGATCAGGCCCTGCGCTGTTGGATCTTTCGATAGTAACTCTCGCGCCTGATTCGTGACAGAGGTGGCAACTGCGCTAGAGGAGAGCACTGCTACCGACCCTAAACTCGCCAAATCCGCCCTACGGTTTAGGGCATCTGCCGAATGATTGTTGGAGCCGGCCCGATACTCCAGCACGAAGTGAAATTACGACAGCAACTCCTGCCAGCGTGCCTGTCTACTGGTCAGCTTCGGCTGCGACATGAAGTGACTTACCGCAGTATTGTCCGTCCTGACCACGAAGTGAGAGCCCAACAAATAATGCTGCCATAGTCTTAGGCAATGAACGACGGCTAGTAGTTCCTTCTCATGCACCAAGTAGCGCCGCTCGACATCTTTAAGCTTCATGCTCTCAAAGGAAACTGGATGGCCATCTTGCATTAGGACACCTCTTAACGCAAAGTCTGAAGCATCTGTCTCCACCACGAACAGCTTCGACATGTTCGATAGGTCCAGCACAGGATCTGTCACAATTGCTTTTTCAAATTGTCGAAGGCGACTTGGCATTGGGGTGTCCAATTCCAAGTTTTCGTCTTCTTCAATAAGTCCGTCAGGGGTCGAGCTGTCTCGGAGTAGCCCTTCACAAAATGCTAATAATAATTTACCAACCCAAGAAATGAGCGCAAGTCATGAACGTCCTTCGGCGGCTGCCACTCCTCAATAGCCTGAACTTTCTTGCGGTCCATTTGAATTCGCCCTCTCTCCACAATGTGCCCCAAGAAACTAATTGTCTCCTGAGCAAACGAGCATTTCGACACCTTCACATATAGCTCGTGCTCATGGAGTCTCGTCAGAACCTGCCGCAGATGGTCTACGTGCTCGGCCAAGGTTCTGCTATAAATCACGATGTCGTCCAAGTACACCACCACAAATTCATCTAGAAACCCATGAAGTATCTAATTCATCAATGTACTGAAGGTTGCAGGAGCATTTGTGAGGCCGAAAGGCATGATAAGGAATTCAGAAGCTCCGTACCATGTGACCACTATCGTCTTCGCCTCATCGTGCTCCTTGATTCGGACTTGCCAGTAGCCCGACCTCAAGTCTATCTTTGTGAAATATTTCGCCTGGCTTAGACGGTCAAAGCAATCCGCCACCAACGGTATCGGGTACTTATTCTTCACCATAATCTTGTTTAACGCCCGATAGTCACAACACATACGTAGAGACCCGTCAGCCTTCTTTTGAAATAGGACCGGCGCCCTATACGGCGACTTAGCGGGTTTGATATTCCGCTCTCCAACATGTCCTTCAGTTGTTTCCTAAGCTCCACCAGCTCAGGCTGCGACATCCTGTATGGTGCCCTGGCGGGCAGTTTCGTGCCAGGCACCAACTCGATTTCGTGATCCACTGCCCTCTTCGGCGGAAGATTTCGAGGAAGCTTGTCCGGCATCACGTCCTCGAACTCCTTCAGTAGTTTCTTTATTTCGCCAGGGATGGGCCCTGACGTCTCCTCAATTTCGTCAAAACGAAGGGTGCACAAGTAAGATGGTTCGTTCTGCTTGCGCCCCTTCTCAAACTGCATGGCCGATATATTTTTCTCTCCTGTATGCCCGACCAATGTGGGAATGATACAAGGTTTGGCGCCCAGCATCATCAAAAAATTAACATGCGGCAAAACCGTTGTACGTGTGTCCCGCAAACATTCAAACCCGAGGATGAGCTTGAAGTCATCCATCACCACGATAGAAAAGTTGGTCTTGCCCTCAAAAGGACCAACCTTAATTAGCACAGATTTGGCCACACCAGCAATGGGTTGTGCGGCCGAGTTTATCGCCTTCACTCGCCCAACTCCCTTTTCCAGCACGAGCCCAAGTCTCTCTACTTTGGCGCTCGCAAGGTAGTTGCGCATAGCTCCCATATCGATCATGGCACGGATGGGCTTGCCATGAATCTTCACATCCACAAACATCAGCCCTTTCTTTCGAGGATTCCGGGGCTGTGCTTACTCTTCCGACTGGCTCGCAGTAAGAGTCGGGGTAGTCTTTCTTGCATGCGGTGGCACTAACTTCTTTGCTGCCACCTGGGACAGCGTGTTTCACCATTGGGAAATGGCGCCAAGATGTCCTCATATTCCTCCGAATCATGCCCGCCACTCGCAGATGCTTGTGGCTCCACAGTCTTTGCGGGTGACGCCTTGTTAGTAAAGGTCGCCAGCGCGTTCAACAGTTGTTTCTTCGAGCAGTCCCGATATCTATGCGGGCCATCGCATAGGAACCATTCACTGTTCTTCTGCGCCGCCCCCTGCTTTGTCTCCTGGGCTTATTCCTGCCCGAACTGCCCATTGAACTACTCTGAGCGTGGGGCTTCCGATCACCCCCACCTCTGTTGGAGTTACTCTTGAATGATCTCGCCCCGCCCGGCTTATTCTGTACAGGACCAAGCGTCGTCTGCCTGTCCCTCCAGCCCTCTGGGTTGAAATATATCAAGCGTTCGGCTGCTGCCATAGCCGACCCCAAATCAGTCACCAGTTGGCGCTGCAGCTCAAGACGCCCCCACGGTTTTAGGCCCTCCATGAATGTGAAGAGCTTGTCCTTCTCTGACATATCTCGGATATCCAGCATCAGCGCCGAGAAGGATTTTATGTAGTCTCGCACGGAGTGTGCTCCTACGTCCGCAATGCCTACCTGGCATTGTACTCGACATTCTCCGGGAAGAACTGCTCTCGAATCGCTTCGCGAAGAAGAGCCCAGGTATCAAGCCGCACCTGATTGGCCTGGATGTCCGCATATTTGGTGCGCCACCACAGCTTGGCATCACCCGTCAGATACATGGTCACCGTCGACACCTTCCTTGCCTCATCTTCCACATTTTCCGCAAGGAAGTATTGTTCCATGTCAAAGAGGAAGTTTTCGACCTCCTTCGCATCTCGAGCGCCGCCATAGGCCTTCGGTTCAGGAATTCGAAGCCTAGCACCATGATCATGAGCAACAACAGGGGCGTTACTCACTGCACGTTGGAGCAGACCAATCTCAGTCGCCATCTGCTCCATGTCACGCCACATATCGGCGATACCACCACCTCCAAGAGCACTGTCCATCTCTTGGACCACCTGCCAACATTCGTCAAGTTTGGCACTCAGCACCGAGATCTCAATTTCGAGGGAAGAGACCTTCTCTTCCAAATTCATCACCATTTCAGTCAATCGGGAGTTTTCATCCTCCAGGTTCGCAGCTCGCTCGCTAAGCGACGCTGCTCGTCGCAGGCTCTCAGTATCTTGCCCCGACATTCTCGCAACAGAATTAGCTTGGGTCACAGCAACTCGCCTCGGCCCCATGAAGTCATCGAGGCTCTGATACCAGTTCTCACGAGGCGCCTTCCGCAATGCGGGGAATGGGGCACCGTGTGGCTAGCAGTCCGCAGACTACTTCCGCCAATAGCAACACACTACCCAACACCCGACGGGCGCTAACACAACACAGCGACAGGAATAGCAATAGCAATAGCAACAACAACAACAACAATAGCAACAACAGTAAGCAATGTGCAGTACGAGAGCAGTAAATTGAGCACGCGATTCAGAAAGTAGATTTCATTGCATTGAAGATTGCATATACATTGTACAACGATACTAGCGCAAGGGGATCGCTTTGAGGGGGATACTAGTACGCACACTACACCAAACTTTGAGAACTCATTCCCACCTATAATAGGCTTAAAAAAGTTTTTACTATTTACAACAGTAGACACTGAAAAGGCTGAACAACGCACCTCAGGAGGCCTGACGTCCCCCTGAGCAAACAAAAGTATTTACAACAATACATCAAGTACAAGACAAAAGACCAACGCCTAAAAACTCTAAGACTGCGGAAGCCTAGTGTCTGTCGACGAAGGTTGTTGGTCGGTCGAGTAGAGCAGTTGAAAAGCCCAATGTGCGTCAAGGGTGCCGAGTGCGCGGGCGGCCCTTGACACCTGGTGTGGGTGTAACCATATGCTCAACACGTGGAGGCGTCACCCCTACTGGTTTGGGAGCTACTCGTGGTGCCGGGGTCTCTGCCACGAGCTGAGATACCCTTGAAGTAGTGGCATCCACCTTGCATGCCACTTCGCTCCCATCTTCTTTTAACGTCGTAATAATGAGGTGCTTCGAAAGTTTAGAATCAATGTCTAGCATAACGCATACACGAGCAAAATCCAATCTCGTGTATGCTCTGTGATAGCATCCGGATACAACGTTTCCCAATTCCACTGGCCACTGTACTCAATCCATCGTTAGTCTGGAGTTCCACCGATAGGTATCGCACCTTGATCCAAATCGGGACTTGTGTATGTTTCAATTTCCTTAACATCCTACTCGGCTCCCACTTTTGCAAAACAATGGGTTGCCTTTGGAACAACCACGGTCCACACTCTTAATCACCTCCTCTATGGCCACAGCCATTTTAAATTGAATGGTAAACAAATCGTTGGAGGTAGGCATAGCATCACACAACATCGACCAAATAGATTTGACGAAATCTTTCAAGTGATCATAGTAAGGCCGTTTGCCTAAGAAGTAACCAACTGCCATAGTATTTCGTCTATGAGAACCATCACGAAATAATATCCAAAGTGGGTCTAACAATAATCTCACTATTTTGCAACGAAGGAGGCACATATGATAAAGTTTTACGTGTGGAATAATGAAACGTATCAGCAATTTTATCAACGGATTCCATAAAACTCAAGCATAGGTTAAGGGACACGTTACGGACAAAAATTCCAATCAATGAAGGCATAGCAGCAGCTCCATGGATGGTCTCAGTTGCGACCAGGTGCAACAATTTTTGCCGTCGCGACTGACAAGGGTATGTACCTTACTCATCAATGGCCGACGCCTGCAATAAAGGCGGAGCAACGATTAACGGCGGTGGCTGCTTCCGCCAAACCCCTCCGTCCAAACTAGGGGTGCGATCCACATTCAACAGCAACGGAGTAGCGTCCAGCGCCGATGATATTGGATGAGTAGAACTCGCAAAAGAATCGACGACTGGTTGCTCTAGTGAGAAAGGAGGAACCACGATAGCCTCCAGTTATCTCGACAGAAGAGGCGGCGAAACAGCAACCAGGGGATCAATATGCCCATTTTCCCGCTACAGAACGTGAACGAGAATGGGTGGCGGCGCTACTTCATCAGAAACCCTAGGCGCAGCAGTTGGGGAAGTAGAAACCCTAATCTGCGAAGGTGAATGCAGTAACCGTAGCCTGACGTTGAAGAGATGGTGGTGCCATAGTGTTGAGGAACTCAGCCGCTTGGTCAGGCATTGGCAAGCGTGGAATTCGCCATGGAAGATGTGTCCTCGGCGGTACAAGGTGCACAAGAGCTGTGCACTGCAGCAACAATGGCGGCGGATCGACATCGCTGTCTCCATACTTCCTCACCCAGCGACGATGAAGATCGTGAAGTGCCTTGATCGAAACATCGTCTCCTTTATCAATCACTCGATTCGCCAATGAAAGAAATTCCGAAAGGTTGAACTCCAAAGGAACCCGATCATGGACGTGTGGTTCTACTCTCGTTTTCGTTGAACAACATCACCGGTCATCAGCATCAGCACCATCAGCACAGTCCTCATCATTTGTTCTGCACTCGTCTTCATTTTCATTGAACAACATCAGCACAGTCCTCCAAATCACCAACAAAACAATCGAGCACCAAGTCTCCGTCACCATCCGCATCGACGGCGCCAGTGTTAGGGGAGCCGTGTGTGTGAGTGTGTGAGGCGTGAGGTGTAGGAGTATGTATGAGAGAATAGAGAGAATTAGGACAGTCCATTTTTGAAAGTTTGTTTTCTTTTCATACTGTCCACACCAATGTTGCAAAGGAGCATGCTGACATCGCATGCATAATCCCGTCCTCTAGAAGGCTGCATACACACACGAACCCTCAATAGCCACCTGGTGATACCAAAGTGAACAATGTGGGAAGGGACGCATGCAACAGAACCTTAGGAGCAGCCTTAGCCCTCCAAATGAAGTGCCAACCATCCATTGCCGGTCTTGAATCTAGGTTGCTGATTGAGGAATTCGAGGCTTCCAGCTGCGAGATGGCCAACTAATAAGTACTCTTCACTAAGAAAAGACCTTTCCTGTCATAGTCCTATACTATTGCATCTTCCCTAGCCCCATTGATTTCCGTTCAGAGAATCCATTCTGCATCCCTGATCTTAAACTCCGCATATAATGTGCTCTGTATCCCAAGTGATTTCAGAGCAAAGGAACACACCAAAAATTGCGTCTAGGGGCAGCGAGCGAGGCGGGAACACCAACTTGAAGAACGCCGGTCGTAGGACAAAAGGGGCCTGCAAGATACAAACTGAACGACAATCCTCGATGTTCCACATTAAACCGACCATCAAGAGATGTTGCGTTGACAGTAGAGACGTCCAAGTGAAGGAGAGGTGAGAGACCCCCCAAAAGAAAGGAGGAAACAACTGGAAAGTACTTATGCATAAGAACTTGGGGTAGCAAGCTCCTTGGTTTGGTCACCATACGCCATGCTTGTTTACATAACATCGCTTGGTTAAACTCCATCGGGCAATGAAAGCCTAGACCACCCTCATCCTTCCTACGACACAACTTCCTCCATGGGATCTAATGAATCTTCCTAGCGCCATCTTGATGCCAAAAGAAATTTGCAATCATGCTCTCAATCTCGCCTAACAATCCCTCTGGATGTCAAAGCAACTACTGGTGTAAGACAGGATCGCTTGGATTACTGATTTGATAAAAAACGTAAACTCGCTTGAGAAAGTCATTTGGATGTCCAACTTTCGAGTTTCCATCAAATTCTATCTTTGATGCCATCAAACACCAAATTCCACCAAATATCTGTTACGGTCTAATGCATACATCAGATTTAATTAGTAGTCATAATTAGTATTCTTAACTTATGGGTTTGTTAGTAAGTATCTTACTTTTAGGAGAGTCTTACTGGTAATGGAATTGGTTCTGTTATTTACGTATTTTAGTTACGTTTGCCCTTTGTATTTAAGACTTTCCAGCTTATTAAAGTATCAATTCATCATTTATTAGTGTTGTTTCTTCCTTTGCTTGCTATTTTTCAAGTCCTTTATTTTCAACATCTGGTATCAGAGCCTCCACTGAGGCACGTAACTAATATTTTTTGTGATGGCAAGCAATTCAAATGGTGTGAACATCTCACAACCTATGATTCCAATTCTGCAAGGCAACAATTATAATGTTTGGAGCACAAAAATGAACACTCTCTTTGTCTCTCAAGATCTCTGGGAGCTAGTATAGAAAGGCTATAGTGAAGAAGGTGTAGCAGTTTACGCTTTGAAGGATTTGAAAAAGAAGGATGCCAAAGCTCTTTTCTTCATCCAAGAAGTCATAGGCAATACTGTGTTTTCTTCATTTTTAGTGGCAATAAAAGCAAAGGAAACATGGGATGAACTAAGGAATGGCTATCAAGGCACAACTGCTTATGATAACACTTCTAACACTTCGTAGACAGTTTCAAAGCTTTCGGATGAATGAAGGGGAGTCTGTAAATGACTGTTCAAACAACCTTATGGTCATAGTTCACAAAATGAGGAAGTATGGCGAGAAAATTACATATCAAATGGTGGTTGAAAAGCTATTGAGAAATTTGATAAGAAAATATGAACCCACTGTTGCTGTTATAGAAGAGTAAAAAGAATTGACGGTCATGACCATTGAGGAACTCTTAGGCTCTTTGAAATCACATGAAGATAGGCATAAAAGCTATGAGGAGAACTCTACCAAGAATTCATTTCAAGCCAAATTGAAATTAAAAAAAGAGACAAATGTTGGGCATGAGAGAAGTGGAAGTAACTACAATCGTGGAGGTTCGTCTTATTGAGGTAGAAGGGATGGCAGAGGATACAGAGGAGGTGGACGA
This sequence comes from Sesamum indicum, assembly GCF_026168435.1. NCBI lineage: Eukaryota > Viridiplantae > Streptophyta > Magnoliopsida > Lamiales > Pedaliaceae > Sesamum > Sesamum indicum. Next base: position 3,386,156 of record NC_142667.1, on the reverse strand, counting down.
TCATCCAAAAAATAACAACATTTCAAATGATTATAGCCAAAACGACTTAAGTTTGAGTATTATTACTGTCATAAACCTGGTCATATAGACAGATAATATCGTACGAAAAAAAACTATAAAAAAAAGGAAAGTTTGCTGAGGATAAAGATGAAACTAAATGTCTATTTCTTGCTTGTTATGCTACTAAAGTTTTTAATTCAGAACTGTGGTATATGGATAGTGGCCGTAGTAGTCATGTGACTGCAATATAGAGGTCTTTATTAGCTTGGACAGGTTGGCTAAAACATGCATAAAGCTGGATGATGGAATAATTCGTAACACAGAGGGAATGGGAGTGATAAAGCTGAGTGCTAGAGAAGGTAAGTACATCAAGGATGTTATTTATGTTCTGAGTTTAGACTCCAACTTGTTGAGTGTCGAGAAATTCTTGAGAGAAGGTTACTCATTGCTCTTTGAAGACTTCTCTTGTACTATCTTACTGATAAAACAAAGAAGAACTTCTTGCTCAAAGTTCCCATATCAAGGAACAACATGTTTCCACTTGTTATCAATGATGAAAAGAAGGCACTTGCAGCCTCATTGGAAGATGAAAATTGGTTGTGGCATAGGTATGGGCATCTCAACTTTAAGAGTCTGAGTTTATTATCTAGTCAAAATTTGGTGGATGGGTTACCTATGAGAAGGTATATTGATGCGATATGTAAAAATTGTGTGGTAGGTAAGCAACATAGAGACTATTTTTCGAAGAGCAGCAACATGAGAGCTTCAAAGCCAACTGAATTGATTCATGTTGATGTCTGTGGACTCACACATTGTTGGAATGGATGACCAAAAGCCAATTAGATTGGCTATTTGTCATTCACCAACCTTTATCAAATAATATTAAATTGATGAATACAGTAAGAATTCATCAAGTTGACAGTATATTTCAATGTCACATAAGAAATGCCCACAGATCAAAAGGTTAAACCCGTGGAGTTGGATTGCGCATAGGTTTTGGAGCTATGAAACCAATTCTTGAGGGTCGGTTAGAAACGCTTCAAGTCGAGGATGTTGAGACAGGGCACTGAGGGTCTTGTAGAGACTTGCACTAAGTACTTGTAGCCGTGTTTTCTCGGCAGGTGATGTAGGTCGTCTGTGCATTTTTTAGTGGGTTAATTGGCAAGGTATTCGACTGACTGAACTGACTCGCAGGAATAATCATGTGGAAATCTCTTAAGGTTTGATGTATATGATTGGGATTCCTGGATATAATAGTACGAGATTAGTCCTTGGACTTGAGGAATAATGACAGTCATGTGCATACGAAGACTGTATATTAGATATATTGAGAAGTGGTTGTGTTGTGAGGCATGATCATCATAAGCCTTATCTAGTGCAGTCAGAGTATGTAGCAAGGACGGTAGATTTCAAGAGAGAATTTGTCCCCTGTCAGTGTATAACGGTGAGTTCTCCTATATACTTTAGATGGTTTAGAATCTAAAAGTCTTTGGCCAAAGCGAATGATCCAATCAGGAATAAGTTTCCTAGATTGGATTAATAGAGTAAACGCATCTTGAGTATTAAGTATAATTGCATGGTCAAGGATGAAAACCGACGCCCAATTCTATGCCCTAGACTAACGTCACAAGATGATTTATAGTAAGACCGTACTCGTATGGACTTGGAGCCTAAATGTTCATGCCGTTATTCACCTAGTCTCTAGTTCCATTCACTGTCGCTAGATGACCTATAGTAACGAGCTATTTCTGGTTGAGATAATTGGAAATAATCAATAAAATTGGATTTAATTAATTGTGTTGATCACACATGCCCAAGTTCAGTTGAGGGTGAACCTAAAAAGTCACACGTACCACTATAACAGGATGTAATTAATTCCAGAAGAGTTGAATTAATTTAAGTGGATTAAATTAATTTTTGGAGAGAATAAATGATTGGATTATTTATTTAGACCAATCCATTGGAGGGATGACTTGAAATTTAATTAATTGGATTAATTAGAATTTTAAGTTAGCCACTAAAATTACTTAGATTAATTTTATTGGGCTTGGTTGGATTTATAAATTGATTTTATAAACTAAGAAAGAGAGATAATAAAAGATTTGGATCCTTTAATTGGATTAATATTCATAGTTAATATGTTTTAAAAAATGTATTAGACCAAACTTAATGCTGACATAGACTTATGAGATAATTATTAGTCTAGTTTATTTAAGTTTGTGCATCTATAAATACCTATATGTGGTTCGGATTTTGTAAGACAAGAAAAAAAAATTCCATAGAAATTTGATCTTAAGTTTGTCTTTTTCTACTCCTTGTCTCTCTTTCTCTCCTAACAAAGTGGTACCAGAGCCTCTTTAAAAAATGACAAATAATGGAGTAGGTTCTTTTCAATTTTCTCATCTTACAAAAGAAAATTATGAAACGTGGTGCCTACGAATGAGAGTAGTACTTTGCTCCCAAGATGTGTGGGAGATTGTAGGGAATGACTATGAGAAACCTCAAAATGAAGCAACGTTATCTCAAACGGAGAAGGACATTTTGTCAAAGACAAAAAAAAAAAAAAAAAAGGATCAACAAGCTCTACCTCATCCATTAATGTTTGGATGCTATGATGTTCGAAAAGGTGGCAAGCGTTACTACTTCGAAAGAAGATTGGGAGATTTTGGCAAATCTCTCCAAGGTGTTGATAAAGTAAAGAAAGTCCGACTTCAATCACTAAGAGGTGAGATTGAAGCTTTGAGAATGAATGAATCCGAAGCGATTTCGGATTACTGTTTGAGGGTAAAGGCTATTGTGAATCAACTAAAAAGATATGGAGATAAAATTGATGATGTACATGTCGTCGAGAAGATACTTCATTCTTTGACTGCTAAGTTTGATTATATTGTGTGTGCCATTAAAGAAACAAAAGATCTGGATGTAGTGACCATTGAAGAATTGGAGGGATCACTATAAGCCCATGAAGAAAAAATCAAAAGAAGACAAGACGAGCCTTTGGAGCAAGTTTTCAAATCCAAGGCGACTTTAAAAAGTGATGGAGAAAATAAAAGTTATTTCAAAGGACGTGGACAAGGATAGAACGAGGAAGAGCATATGCGAGAGGCCAAAGTGGACATGGAAGGGGAGTTGGAAACAATTCCAACAATAAAGAAAAATGTCAACCATCATAAAGAGGCCATGGAAGAACAAGGGGAACGAACAAGGTTACTTTCAAAAGTCAAATGAAAGAAGGTATGACAAATCTAATGTGGAATGCTACATGTAGGGTACGAAACCCACGGTGGTATCCTTTTTCAACAAAGCCTAACCAACTATTACACTTGATATGGAGTACGAAACTCCTTTAAAATTACAAACCGAGATTACAGATATAATGAACAATACACAAAGTAAATAAGAGAGATGAGTGAATAAAAACCGTGAGTTTAATAGCGGCTCAGGAACAAGCCAGATTCAGCAGAAACAAGGGTCACGGGTCACAGAGCTCCGAACACACAGAAACTCGGCCCACGGTTGCACCTCACACCGAGAGTAGATCACAAAGACCAAGAACAGGAAACCCGCCTCACAGTACAGTCGTTCACACAGAACCGGAAGGGTAGAGGTATTTCACAAAGGATTGCTCGGTTTTCTCTCTCTCTCACCCGAGTACAATGGCCCCTATTTATTTTGCAGAAAGAGAGCCGTTGGACAAGAGGGTTTTGGGGTGGCTTTCCTTTAGCCATTGGTTTGGCTAAGGAAAGCCACCACCATTAACGGTGGTGGAAATAAGGTAACAAGAATCTGCCATAGGAGGCAGCAAGAAGAGAGAAGGAGATATCTCATCGGCAGCGGCGCAGAAGAGTGAAATGAGAGAGAGAGTTGACTTATGGTTAGGTTAGGGGTTTAAGTAGTGTTACTTGGGTCGGGTCAAGAGGGTCGGATACTGGGTCGGGTGAGGGCCATCTGAATGGGCCAAGAGTTTAGTGGACCGAGCTAATGGACCTACCGATAGATTGGGTCATGGGCCACATATATACCAACAATCTCCACCTTGGACCAAGACCCATCAGAAAGAGGGAAATGGTCATGGAGTTTTTAGCTGAATCTGTTTGTTTCATCATTGCCCAAAGAAGTTCTCCGTGGATATACCTGCAGTTGAGACAACTTGGAAGCACATGTTAGTCAGGGAATAAATGCAGTATTTTTAGACATGTATGGAATTTTTCAAGAGGGAGACTTTTGGTTCCCATGTCTGCAGGATTGTCCTCTGATTTAATTTTCTCCAATTTGATTACCTCTTTACTGACGATGTCTCGGATAAAGTGGTACCTCACATCTATGTGTTTCGTACGATCATGAAACACAGGATTCTTACATAGTTGAATGGATGATTGACTGTCGGAGTACACAGTCAGTTTTTCATTTGAAGCGCCAATCTCTTTGATGAGGCCTTCTAACCATATGGCCTCTTTAAAGGCTTCTGTTGTGGCAATGTATTCTGCCTCAGTTGTAGAGAGAGCAACTATGTGTTGCAGTTGAGATTTCCAACTTATGCAAGATCCACAAAGAGTAAAAATGTATGATGTGGTGGACTTCCTACTATCACAATCATTCCCATAATTAGAATCGACATAACCAACCAATTGAGTGTTCTCGCTACGTTTAGCAAACAGAATTCCAATACTTTTAGAACCATGCAGATATCTTAAAAGCCATTTTAGAGCCTCCCAATGAGGAGGGCCAGGATTTGCCATGTATCTACTCAAGCAACTGATAGCATATGCAATATCGGGTCTCGTGCACACCATGAGAAACATAATGGATCCAATTACATTATAGTATGGCACTTTCTCCATTTTTGCTTTTTCAGCATTAGTATTGGGGCTTTGGTTTTTACTAAGTTGGAAATGAGCAGCAAGAGGCACAGATGCGGGTTTAGAATTTTCCATTGAAAACCTTTTTAAAATAGACAGAATGTAGGATTTCTGATTTAGCAAAATTTTATTTTTATGTCTAACAATGTCCATACCAAGTATCCGTTTAGCATCTCCTAGATCCTTCATTTCAAAGGTTTTGTGTAAGTTGGTTTGCAAATGTTTTATGAGATGCAGGCTAGAACTAGCAATGAGCATATCATCCACATATAAAACAAGAAAGATAGGAGAACTATCAACATATTTGAAGTATAGACAATGATCGTAATGGCTTTTCTTAAAATCTAATGAAAGCATGAAAGTATCAAATTTCTTGTTCCATTGTCTACGGGACTGCTTTAAGCCATACAAGGATTTATTGAGAAGGCACACATAATCAGTTTTGATTTTGTCAATAAAGCCAACAGGTTGGTTCATGTAAATTTGCTCATCTAAATGACCATGTAAGAAAGCTGTCTTAACATCCATTTGTTTCAATTCCCAGTTGTAGTGTGCAGTGAGTGCAAGAATAATACGAACAGTGGTGTATTTCACAACGGGAGAGAATATCTCATTATAATCAATGCCTTCTTTTTGAGTAAACCCTTTTGCTACCAATCTAGCTTTATACTTAATGGGGTTTTCCTATTTTATTTTAAAAAGCCATTTACAATCAACTACGGAGGAGTTCTTGGGCCTAGGAACTAATGTCCATGTATTATTCTGTTTTAATGAGCTCATTTCTTCTTTCATGGCACTAAGCTATTTTTCTGATTTCAAGGCTTGTTCGACATTTGTGGGTTCAGATAGTTCAATGTTCAAGGCAGTGTCGAAATCTCTGAGTTTGGTAGGGATCCTAGATTCTCTTCTAACTCGATCTCTAGTGAGTTGGTAGTCGTTTAGGGGGTTTTCAGTAATAGTGGTCCCATTATTTGTGGTTACATCCTCATTATCAGTCGTTTGTTCAGCTATATTTTCAGTATTCCCTTCCCCCTCTTGGTTATCCCCTACTTGATTCTCCACCTTATTGAGAGTAGGTTCTTTTTCTCTAAGTTCAGTTTTATCAAGGCAAGGAAACTCATTCTCGTTAAAAGTGACATCCCTACTTATAAGTACTTTAAAACCCGGTTGGCTACGAACCCAAAGTCTATACCCTTTTGTCCCCTCAGGATAACCAATAAATACACACTTGACAGATCTAGGTTCTAGTTTGTCTAAGTTTTGGTGAACAAACGCAGAACATCCAAAAGTACGCAGGTAGGAGATATCAGATTTTCTACCATTCCACACAAAATCAGGGGTTTTACCAGATAGTGGCACAGATGGGGACAAGTTTATCAAATGAGTAGCAGTAAGTATAGCTTCACCCCAAAAAGACTTAGGCAATCCAGAACTAATAAGCATGCATCTAACTTTATCAAGCAAGGTTCGATTCATGCGTTCAGCCACACCGTTTTGTTGGGGGGTATAGGGGTTTGTTTTATGCCTTTTTATACCAAATTTGTCACAGAGATTTGAAAAATCTTTATTGCAGAATTCAAGGCCATTATCAGTCCGAAGGGTTTTCAGTTTCTTCCCAGTTTGATTTTCCACAAGAACTTTCCACTTTTCAAATTTTTTAAAAACTTCGGACTTGTGTTTCATAAGAAAGACAAACACCTTCCTAGAGTAATTATCAATAATGGACAAGAAATAGCGATTACCCCCATGCGTAGGAACACTAGATGGACCCCAAACATCAGCATGTACGTAATCTAAGATGCATGAGGACATGGAAGGAGGTGAATGAGATATAGTTGGAAAATGCACTTTATGATGTTTACCCAACACGCAATCATCACAGAAATCCATTTTTCTATTTTGTCATTCAAAATACCATCCTTTTTCAGAAATTCAAGACCTTTTAGACTCATATGGCCTAGTCGTTTATGCCATAAAGCAATCATGTCACATTCATTCACAGAAGCAGTCATAGAGTCATAGGTAACAGAACATAAGTAAAGGTTTCGTTTCTTTTCAGCCTTAAAAACAATAAGTGAGCCTTTCATGATTTTCATGAGGCCTTTGCCCCATCTACCTTCTAGACCATCCTCTTCTAAGGCAGCACAGGATATCAAGTTGTGACTCAACTCAGGAACATATCTCACATTTTTTAGGGTTAACCTATAACCCTCTTTGAAATTTAAAGAGACGTCACCAAGACCCAAAATTTCACATTTCTTTTCGTTTGCCATAGAAACAAAACCAGATTTTTCATAACGAAAGTTTGAAAAAACTTCTTTGACAGTGCTCATATGAAAAGTACAACCAGAGTCAATAAGCCATTCAAATTTGTTCACAGAATGCACAGAATTTGCTTCATAAACCATAAAGACTTCACTATTTTCATCAGAAACATTATTCACCTTTTCCTGATCATCAAAGTTTCTATCCCTATTGTCACGTTTGGGTTTTCTGCAGTCTTTGATGTAATGACTCTTAATGCCACAGTTATAACAACGTCTTTCTTTGGTTTTATCATCTTTATACGTGTAATCCCTAGATCTGGATTTACTACGGCCATTTCTACTTTTACCTCTGTTGTGGCTTCTACCTCTGTTTTTAAAACCATTGTTTCTGAAATTTGATCTACTTCTAGCAAGATTTACCTCATGATTATTCTGACTAGGTCTATCAGCTTTTAGGTCCATTTCTTTGCTCTTAAGACCATTAACCACAGTGTCTAGGTTGATGCTATCTCTACCATACTTAATAGCAACTTTCACGTCAGAGTAAGATTCAGGAATAGCATTCAAGAGCACAATAGGGGTGTAGTCATCAATGTTTTCGTCACCAGTAAGTTTAATGTTTTGTATCAACTTGGTAAAATCATCAAGATTTTCATCAATATTTTTGGAAAGATCCAATTTATAACGAAAAAACTTTTCTAAGAGAAAAAGCTTACTGGGTAAAGATGTTTCAGTATATAAATCCTCCAATTTTCTCCAAAGCTCTTTAGAGGTTTTTTGTTTTCCCACTTTTCTAAGAACATTATCAGAAAGGTTTAAGATGATGGATGAGTAGGCAAACTCATCATTTTCCAATTGTTTTTCTTCGGAAACATTTTCAGTGTATTTTCCGTCAATCGCTTTAAACACTTTTTGTTGGATTAAAATGCCTTTCATTTTCTGTTGCCAGATAGAAAAATCACTTTTCCCGTCAAAGGGTTGTAAACTATATCCGGCCATTTTGAAAATGATTTGAGGTAGAGGTCACGATTTTGAAAAAAAACAGAGGTTTTGATTTTAAGCAGAAAATGAGGAACTTTAGAAGATAGCAATCGGAGAAAAGGTCACACAGAATCAGGGTATTGAAACAGAGACAGGAATTAATCAGTCAATAACGGTAATAATTCAGACTGCCAGAGTATCAACAATGTTCTCAGATTTTCACAGTTTAAGATAACAGTCACAGATCACGATTTTTGGATAACAGATCAAGATATTAAAATCACAGATCAAGATATTTAAAAAATCACAGATCAAGACATTGAACCCGTATAATGACAAGAACAGGATACAGCAGTTATCGCAGTAAATCTCAACAAATCACAGAGAAAAGAGATATAAGCACGACCAAGGCCTTTCCAGCCTAACGCCCCGTCCAGATACCCGACGACCTCAGGGGTCCGGCCAGGAGGGTAGTTAGGGGGTAAGCACCTCGGTTATTCGAACAGATATATAGTGCTGAAAAGTAAAGAAAAACAGTAAATAGAGGAGGGGTTCAAGCGAGTTACCACCACCACGGCGCGGAGAGGATCAGAACAGTGCTCTGATACCACTGTAGGGTACGAAACCCACGGTGGTATCCTTTTTCAACAAAGCCTAACCAACTATTACACTTGATATGGAGTACGAAACTCCTTTAAAATTACAAACCTAGATTACAGATATAATGAACAATACACAAAGTAAATAAGAGAGATGAGTGAATAAAAACCGTGAGTTTAATAGCGGCTCAGGAACAAGCCAGATTCAGCAGAAACAAGGGTCACGGGTCACAGAGCTCCGAACACACAGAAACTCGGCCCACGGTTGCACCTCACACCGAGAGTAGATCACAAAGACCAAGAACAGGAAACCCGCCTCACAGTACAGCCGTTCACACAGAACCGGAAGGGTAGAGGTATTTCACAAAGGATTGCTCGGTTTTCTCTCTCTCTCACCCGAGTACAATGGCCCCTATTTATTTTGGAGAAATAGAGCCGTTGGACAAGAGGGTTTTGGGGTGGCTTTCCTTTAGCCATTGGTTTGGCTAAGGAAAGCCACCACCATTAACGGTGGTGGAAATAAGGTAACAAGAATCTGCCATAGGAGGCAGCAAGAAGAGAGAAGGAGATATCTCATCGGCAGCGGCGCAGAAGAGTGAAATGAGAGAGAGAGTTGACTTAGGGTTAGGTTAGGGGTTTAAGTGGTGTTACCTGGGTCGGGTCAAGAGGGTCGGATACTGGGTCGGGTGAGGGCCATCCGAATGGGCCAAGAGTTTAGTGGACCGAGCTAATGGGCCTACCGATAGATTGGGTCATGGGCCACATATATACCAACACTACAAATGTCATAGACTTGGTTATTTTGCTTGGGAATGCCAAGATGAGACTAAAGATGTGAAGGAAAAAGCAAATCGTGTTGACGATAATCAAAAAATTGAAGAGTCAACATTGTTGCTGACAATCACAGAAGAAGAAAAAGACAATAACAATTTGTGGTATTTGGATAATGGTGCAAGCAATCACATGTGTGGCAACAAATATCAATTTGTGGAACTTGATGAGAAGGTGCGAGGTAATGTTTTCTTTGGAGATTCATCAAATATTTACATTGAAGGGAAATGAACAATTCCCATTTCTGCCATGGTAACCATAAAACTGATCTCTCATGTTTACAATGTGCCTAAATTGAAGAGTAATATTTTGAGTTTTGGCCAATTTCTTGAAAATGGATATGAAGTTCTCACGAAGAATAATTGTCTTTGGTTGCCAGATCGTTATGCTAAGATGCTCTGAGGTGGTGGTATTTTAAAAATAGAATGTTCAAATTAAACATGAAAACTATTGAAGCAAAGTGTCAGAAGGTTCATGTGCAAGATGTGGAGTGGCAATGGCACAAGAGATATGGGTATTTAAATTTTGGTGTGCTACGAGAAATTGGAGAAAAGAAAATGGTGTAAGGGTTACCCTCAATCATCCATCCCAATCACTTGTGTGAAGCATGTCTAGTTGGAAAAAACACAAGGAAGAGTTTTCCAAATGAAACAACATGGAGAGCATCCAAGCCACTTGAACTTGTGCATATGGATGTTTGTGGACCAATTAATCCGTTCACTTGGTAAGAGTAAATATTTTATACTCTTCATTGATGATTTTAGTAGAAAGATGTGGATTTTCTTTTTGAATCAAAAATCGAAGGCTTGTGCTACTTTTAAAAAATTCAAATCACTTGTGGAGAAAGAAAGGGGTTATGAAATCAAAGCCTTGAGATCAGATCGTGGAGGCGAGTTCACTTCGAAGGAATTCAATCACTTTTGTGCAACTAATGGGATTCGTCGTCCCATGATAGTTCCTGGATCGCCCCAACAAAATGGCATGGCTGATAGGAAAAACAGAATCATTCTTAATATGGCACGGAGTATGCTAAAAGAAAAACACATGCCAAAAGAGTTTTGGGCTGAAGCAGTGTCATGTGCGGTCTATTTGACAAACCGCTCTCCAACATTGAATGTCAGAAATCGAACTCCTCAAGAAGCATGGAATGGGAGGAAGCCAAATGTTAGTCATTCACGAGTCTTTGGAAGCATCACTTATGTTCATGTCCCAAACCAAGAACGATTGAAGCTTGATGATCAAAGTGTGAAGCATGTGTTTGTTGGATATGAGTATCATTCTAAGGGGTATAGATTGTTCAATCCAACTAATAGTAAAGTGGTAGTAAGCTGTAACGTTGAGTTTGATGAAGAAGGCATGTGGAATTAGAAAGCTGAAGAAGAAAAATCTTATCATGTTCTTCCTTAATTTGGAGAAAAACAAGATGACATGCAACTTGATCAAAATGCCGCACCAGCCCCTTTCGAGTAGAAGCCACTAAGATTAAGAAGCCTGGATGATATATATGAGAGATCTCATGGAGTGAGGTTAACATCTATATTTTTTACCTTATAAATATAAAATTATACATGAGAATAATAAATTAGGTGAGAATTAAAAATTTAAGTAACATTTTTACTAACTTCAGTATATTTTGTTTAGGCGCTAACGAAAGGGGATCAGGAGTAAATGATAAAATTTTCAAAGGGGTATCAGTGTAATTTTAGAACTTTTTTGAGGAAAAGTATAATTTTGCCTGGGGCTAAGTGTAATTAACCATATATATATGAATTCTTGAAAATATTTCTTTCACTAGAAGAAATGTATGCAGTCATGGTTAATTGTTACGATTAAAAATAAGTATTTGTAATAAATAGTCATCAGTCATGGCCACGTAACGATTGTTAGCCGTAATTTTTGCGAGTATGGCTAAAACATTAGCCATGGCAAAAATACTTATTGTCTTATAGTCATGACAGAAACAATCTTTATGACAAAAAATCTAACTTTTTATATTAATTTTTATCTAATCATAATTAATAATAATTATTTACCACTATTTCAGTCCATAATCAAGAATAAATTTTGTTCTAGTGTTTGCAGATATTTAAATAATCTTGATTTAGTATTATTGTATGTGCAATATGATCCACATCTCATTTAGTGCCCTTTCTTTCACTATCTATCCCTTACAAGATTAATAAAGAACACAAGAAAGATAAAAATAAAACATACATAGCCTAAAAGATAATATGCACAAGTAAAGCATTGAACTATTTGTGAAAATGCACTTTTGCTGCATTTTTTTCACACTTTTCTTTTAATAAAAGTACCTCTTTCCGTTTCTTCTTTCTCTTTCTTAGGACCCACATCCCACTTTACAAATTATTCATCTATAGAAATTTGCTTGCTTTTTTTTCTTTTTTCTCTCTTTAAGAAAACAGAAAAATATTTCATTCATATATAAGTGAAAAAATTGTACTTTTAGTCCTACATAATAAAATATATTATATTTTTGATCTCATAGTTTACGGGCTTAGTACATTTAGTCCCATAGGATAAATATTGTAGCATTTTTTGTCCCAAAAAATAAAAGTTTGGCACATTTGATCCCCTAGGATATTAACAACTTTATATCCCATGGGATCAAATGTGCTACAACTTTATATTTATGTGATCAAATGTGTTACAATTTTATTCTATGGGAAAAAAAACGCTACGATTTTTATCCTAAGGGACTAAATGTGCTAAGCCCGTAAATTGTGGACCAAAAGTGCAACACACTCTATCATACGGGACCAAAAATATAATTTTTCCTACATAAGTACTCCAACTATATATTCATTTTGATATTTAACTACTTAATATGGTGCAAAATAGAAGACAAAATACGAGAAGTCACTTCTTTTTTCAGCGGATCAACCTACAGTACGAACAACTCTCAAAGTCATTCTAGCTATTCATTCCTAGCTACCATGTAGTTGTGGTTCATTCGTTGAAGGGTAATTATGTAATTTCAAACATTTCTTTTTCTTCTGAGAATACAATATCATTCTGACCTACTATCAATCCCCACCGTTTGATTATGGTTCCATGTTCTTTGGTGGTAATTATGTGATTTCACCTCCAATCATTGTAGCCTAACAGTAAAGGTCGAGCAACTCAAAATCCGCAATGTGGGTTCGAATTCTTACCAAGATATTTGGTGGGCTAGACGTATGAGTCGATTGTCGCTTAACTAGACCTTATAGTTTTAGGTCAATTATGGGGACCATGACCCTACAAACATGGCACAAGCAACACCACTTCTAACACGTCTACGGATATTTAGTGGGCTAGACGTATGTGTTGATTCTAGCTTAACTAGACCTTATAGTTTTAGGTCATTTATAGGGACCATGACCCCAACACACATGGCACAAGCAACACCCCTTCTAACACATTTTACACCCCAATTGTATGGCAAAATTATATTTTTAGTCCAATCGGATGGGAGGGAGGCATCCTTTTTGTCATCTGTTTTGCCAAATTTTTCAAAATAATTCAAAAATTGAAACACTTGACACAATCATTTTCAAAATGATCCCAAAATTAAGAATATTTGACACGTTTAATCCCACACTTTACGGAATTTATAGGACTACATATATCGAATTCCCCAACTTTAGGACCATTTTGAAAAATTCACAAAATATAGAAGCAAATGTATCAGAATTTTTTAATTTTGGAACCATTTTAAAAATCCCGTGAAACCCATTATGCTATGAGATTAAAAGTATAATTTCTCACCTTGATTTTAACCATTTAGGGTTGTGATTTTTTTTTTCTTCGTCTTGATTTTACTTTTATTTCCCATCACAAATCTTTGTGCATGACATAGTTGGTGCATGATTAGATTGCAGAATCTCCTGATAGATATCTCAAGATCGATGCTTCCATGAATCTGAATGAAATTAATCTTAATTATAGAGACAAAATATACATAAACTATTAATATGTATTAAGAAATTAATAATATGTACTTATTGACTATTAATTATAATAAGACGCTAATAATTTGGATCTCGAACTATATTTAAAATTAATTAATAGTCACTGGGGTCACACACGTAATTGGACATATTCCCGATCGACCAATCTTTGTAAAATATTATGTCGGCCCTATGATTAATTTGTCTTATTATATATAGGGAAAATTGCATTTTTGGTCACCTATGATAAACTGTGTTGCATTTTTGGTCCATAATTTACGGGCTTAGCATATTCAGTCCCATAGGATAAGTATCGCAGTATGTTTGGTCCCATAGAATAAAATTATAACATATTTGGTCCAATAAGATATAAAGTTGTAGCACATTTCGTCCCATAGGAAATAAAGTTGTTAATATCTTACGGGACCAAATGTGCCAAACTTTTATTTTATGGGACAAAAAAGGCTACAATATTTGTCCTATGGGATTAAATGTTCTAAGCTCGTAAACTATGGGACCAAAAGTGCAATATATCCTATTAATAGGACTAAAAGTGCAATTTTATCTTATATATATATACACACACACATGGTATGGGATCTTGGGATTATGGTGACATTTGATTGGTTAACAAGACATTGTCATAGTTTTATATTTAATGAAAAATAATGCTAATTAATAATTTTTAAGATATTCTAATTATTGACTCTTAATTATGATTAAAGTGTAATTAATTAAGTTCATGAACGTTGATTGAGTAATTAATTATAGGTCAACCTGTTTTCTCAATAAAATCTTTAAAAAAAAATTATTTTATCCTAAAAATACTAACAATAAACTTCATAGATTTAATCGTAATAATTTTTTTGTAACTGTTGTTACTAAAGGTAACTAATGATAAAAGACAAATTGGCATAACATTTAACTGAAATTAGTAATTTGTGGCACACTTTATGTATGTAAATTCAGCTATAATATTATTTAAAATAAAATATTTTTAAATTTTATTATTCAATAAAGTATATACAAATATCAAGTTTAAGAGAAATTGGTGACAAAAAATATGCATGTAAAAAAACTATCAAATGACAATTTCGAAACGATCAAATTAATTGATTTATAAGATATTAATATTAAATAATTCTCATCTCGAATAAATTAAATTTATAGATGAGGTGTTCGCTTAATATTGTACCAAAGTCAGATCAAATAGGAGGCCGAGGCTCGAATCTCACTATCACATATTTATTTTAAAAAAAATAAGGCCGAACAAAAGTCTTGCAGGTAACTTATTAATTACCCCTAAAATTTAGCTTATTCTCGCCAACAAATTAATTGATTTTTTTTTTTTTTGAAATAAGAATGATGAACTATTATTAATTGATTACAATCATTTCTATCGGATATCAATATCTAACAAAGACCATTACAACAATCATACTCAGATCATAACATCAAACCAACACCTATTATTAAACACCACCTACTATTCTAGTAGGCACAATATCCCACACATAAAATAGGGTTCGAACTCATAACTTCTAAAGTCATGTGGTCTCAATTTTGCCAACTGAACTAGGTCTTATTGATAAATTAATTGATTTTACACATGCAATTTTGCACTGAATTAAAAATTATTGCTCGGCCCCTTGATGTAGCAATTTAATACTTAATTAAGAGATACAATGTAATTAACTACACATATATATATATATATGTTCTAATATAATCTATTTAGTCCTCAAATTGGATCTATAATAGGGAAAAATAAATTCCCCGTTGTAACTGTAGTAGGGTGACACTTTTGGTCCATTTCAATTTTAATTTTGTAACTGAAAATAGTAATTCAAGGAAAAAAAAAAAAAAGAATCACGGTCGGTCCAATTTCTGTCGTAAAATATCAAGATTAAAAGTCACTAAAAGAAATATAACATCTAACTATAATTAACCGTCATGATTAAAAACAAATAGCTGCAGTAAGCAGTCATTGACCACGTACAATCATGCAATAGTTGTTGATCACAATTTTTGCCAGTGTGATTAAAATATTTGTTATGGTTAAGAGTCATAACAAAAATAATTTTACTAGTGGATAAGTTAAGTTTTTACGTCAATTTTTGTTTAATCACGATTTATAATTATTATTTACCACGATTTTAGCCCATAGCTAATAAAACTATAAGAAATAATAAAATTTCTCCTGAAAAATGCTACACCGACCATAATTGAGGACGAAAAATGCATTTTCCCCGAGATTTATTGCTCTCTGTACCACTTATGATAAGTCACATCAAATCAATTTATGATCCCATATAATTAAATTTTCTCGTACACCTATATATATGTACGTGTCCTAATAATTAAATATAATGTAAAATTTTAATTTAACATATATATATATATGTACGTGTGTACGGACAAAGAATATGGTTGGGGCCAAAGAAGATCAACTTTGTACATTGCTACAATGCAACACACAAAATGTGCCTAAAATGATTCAACAATACATTAATTAAAGAATATATATATATATATATATAATGATTGGTGATCAGGTCACTCATCACTATCAAATAGGAATAAATAATTTTAATGGGGGTAATAAAGTCATTTTCAAATTCTTAATTATATTCAAGAATATTTAATTTAGTATTGTATGGGTGCTAAACATTATTTATGATATTTCTTTTTCTTTATTTCTTTTTTTTTTAAACGAAAGTGATGAATTGATATTATTTGAATAAATCGATTACAATTATCAATATTAAATACCTCTATCAACAACAAGCAGCAATTATCAGGTGATCATATCTACCCAATATCTGTTATTAAAATAGAACTGCATACCTACTGTTAAAGTAGATTAATATTCCACACGTTGGTGGAGTTCGAACCAATGACCTTAATTAGTCATGGGACCGACCTCAATTTTGTCAATTAAATTAGGCCTCATTGGCCTTAATTATGATATTTCTAATAATATGTACCTATATGAATAAAATACAATGAGAATATATATTGTAGGGAAAATTGTGATTTTCTTTATAGGTAGGGGTGGTAAGTTTACTTTTGTACTAATTTATTTTGACAAATTTATCCTGTAATTTTTAAATAATTGCACGTTGAGGACAAAAATGATCGAAAAATTGCAAGTGACCATCGGAATAGGGAGTTCTTTTTATGGTCATTTTCTGTTCTTGATTTGCAAACTTTTTAAAATCACAGAATAAAATTGCTAAATTGAATTCATACAAAACTAAAATTAGAATTTTTCCTATATTGCAAAATACATTAATTTTAAAAATGTAAAACATGATCATACAGCTCCGATACGATTATTCTATATATTGTACGTACAAAAATCTAATATAATGAACAAATACGTATAATCATTAAATGATTTATAAAAATGTAAATACGGGTGTAATGAAAAAAAAACATTAATTTCGGATATATATATAAAGTTGATATGATTTGTAAATTATGATATTATTAAAGCAAAAAAGGTAACGAAATATAGCGAATAAATTTAGACGGCGTAATTAAATTATACTATATTTTCAATTAATTAATTTTTAAGAACTCTACTTTTTAAAAAATTCTGATCTTTAGTTACAAAATATGAAAAAGAATATTATCAAAATAGCTCGGAAATGCCATCAGCAATATCGATGCTACATCGGAATTTTCTTTACTTTTTATTTAATTTTTGAATCCGTACTCTAAATTATGTAATACGTATTAAAGTTATATCGGTGACATATCCTAATTATCCTCCATATACGTATGTGAAATTAGGCAAAATATTATGATGATTTGTCCATACATTATTTAATTTATACCGTGCAAAATATATAAATTGGTCACCTTATTTATTAAATTAGCAATATAGATATGTCCACATCTACTTACAACGTTGTTAGTTAACTAAAGATCATTTTAATATAATTCATGTATTTTGCATTCATATAAATTATCAGTTCTGTGGAAAGGTACATCGACCACTGGTTACCCTAAGGTTGCTTGGACACTAGTGTGTCGATCGGTTGAGGAGGGTGGCCAAGGACTTAAGGACCTCACTGGACTTAACTTGGCACTTATGGCCCGGCACATATGGAAAGTGGTCACTTCGAACCCTGACTCTATTTGTGTTTTCTGGATTAACTCGGTGCTACTGCGTGGTAAATCTGTATGGACGGTGGACGCTACATCGGGAGCTTGGGGCTGGAAGAAGCTACTTTGACTACGTAGTACTTTGCAGCCGCATATATGTTATATGGTTGGCGATGGTGAGATGATATCGCTATGGCATGTTCCACGGCACCCCTTGGGGCCTCTTATTCAGCATGTCCCTCGTGGTCTCTCACTTACTCGCACGCGTGGGGATGATCTACTTCGGGTGGTCATTCGGGATGGGGAGTGGCATTGGCCTCGGATGAGGAATACTTCCATGCTCGATGTCATACGGCTTCTACCTCCAATTAGCAGCGTTCGAGATTCCATTTTCCTTGATGGTAGTTCTTATGCCAATAAAAAAAAAAAAAAAAAAAAAAACTATGATATTTTTCAGCATTCGGGCCCAAATATAGGCTGGTCTTCACTACTTATGGGCCCTGAAGTTCCCTGAAACACTTTTATATTCTAGTTAGCATTACATGAGACACTCTCCACCATGGATCGGCCACGGCTTCAACACCTTCATGGTGAGTGTGTATTATGTTCCAGTGGCGCCATTGAGATTCACCAGCACCTGTTCTTTTGATGCCCTTATGCCAGACAGTCTGTTCATCTATTGCGATGTGAGGTCCGATTCACTTGGACCACTAGAGGATGGACCATTGACATATTGATTGCTGCACGAAGATGGAGGGGGAAGCATGTTATCAATGCTGCTTATCTCAATTTTTTGCATCCCTTGTGTATCACATTTGGCAAGAACGGAATCGACGGAGGTTTCAACAGCTGGTTCAAGATGCACTATCCCTTGCTCGGCTTACTCTTGATGAGATTAGACTCCATATATTAGTGCTGAACTTCCTCATAATATTAGTACTATTGCTTCATATAAAATATGGCGGATATCATGGCATACTTAGAATGTCATTTGAGATGTACACTCTGTACTTTTACTTTACTTAATGAAATTTTACCTTTACCGAAAAAAAAAGTATCAGTTCTTAAATTACATGATATTATTATGTATGCGTTAATTCAATGATTCACATTTATGTGTGCGCATCAGGATCTGATAATTCCAGTCTCAACCCAACCTGATCGAGTTCGGGTTTTTTTCCTCGAATTTTTAAAGAAAAAAAAATGGGTATCACTTTACCTGTTGCCCGACTTCTAAAAGTCGATTCGTGATTCGGGTAGGGGAGTTCTACCAAAACTGTCCGATAGGATATCCAGACCCGAACCATTCGAACCCAAAATACTCGACCTCCTATTCACAGTTTATGTAGGTACAAATTTATATCAACAGCACCAAATTTTCCGCATAACCTCGTATTGGTCTGACGAATTTAATTAGGGTTTGCTAATGAAACACACGCATAATGATCGTTTGCCAAAGTTAACATTGTTTGGAAGGGTCGGTGTCACGACATAATTAGTAAACCCTAATGAATTAATCATAATAATAATAATAATGAAATCCAGCCTTGCGAAGACAACGTCGGCGCTCCATATCTCAACCAAATCTTCTCTTTTTCATCATCAGTACTATGAAAGTTTTTACATGTGGAAAATTTTAGCAACTGATAACACAGCATCTTAAAATAGTATTATTGTCGGAACCTTCCGAGTAAAAAACAACTCAACAGAAATGCACGGTCGTAAATGTTTTTCGTCTATATTAATGTTTGTCCTGGGATTAATGTATAATTTACAATAAATAATTATTATATATATAACACAAATATAATGACTAATACTATAAAGTTATTGATTTAATTTACTAGGCTAAACCTAATTCGATTAAATTTATGATTTTGACAACTGATATTTTTTTTGGAATAATAATAAAAGAAAAAGAAATGCAAATAACCCCCTTATAAAAGAACAAATAGCGATTTACTTTTCTATATTTTTTAAAATACAACAAATTACCTCCCTATATTTTTTAAAATGAAGCAATTTACCTTCTTATACAGGGAGGTAAATTGTTTCATTTTAAAAAGTATAGAGAGGTAAATTGCTAAATTGTTTTTATAAAGGGACAATTTGCTCATTTTCAAAATCATAGGGGGTAAATTGCTATTCACTCAATAATAAAAAGAAAATTACATGAGAGACATTAGTTGCACGTCGAGCTCCTCCTGAACGGAAAGATTGACTAACAATAGTAAATGAACTAGAAAAATAATAATTTCAAGAAAATTTTAATTATATTGATCAAATTAATTATATAAAAAGTATAATAATAATTTATTTATTTTTTAGTATACACGAATTGAATAATGTTTTATTCTGACAAGTGTAATTTTCAAAAAAAGAAGAGATTTCAATAATTTAATTAATTACTTTTAATAGCACTCCCATGGAAACGGATCTTCAAGCCGGAATCCAACGTCGGCTCCAGCCAGCTGCCACGACGAAGCAAAATTATAACAATATGGGCTGCTGTGATCTGTGCTATCCAGGGACAAATCTGGCAAGTCGAAAAATGTGTCGTCGTCATGAGCCATTGAAGCCGAAGTCGATGATTCTTCTATGTTCTCCAATTCCAAATTTGTGGAGGAATGAGAGCTCGGCTCGGCTTCCGCGCTGATGAATGTATAAGCTGCGGCTTTAGCAGAGGCAGCTTGGATGTCCTTGGGCGTGGTGGAGGCAGGGCGGGGCAGCTGGTGAGCTAAGTGAGGGAAGTTGAGGTAAGCTGATTCACCCTTGATGGCTAAAGCCGCCACGTCGTGTGCCCGAGCTGCCATTTCAGCCGTCGGATACGTCCCGAGCCATATTCTCGACTTCTTCCTCGGCTCCCGAATTTCGCACACCCATTTGCCCCAACTCCGCCGCCGAACGCCGCGGTAAGTCGTTTGTTTCTCAGCAGCGGCGCCCTTATCATCTTCTTCTGCTTGGGCTCTCTTTGTGCTCTTTTGAGCTTTCGACCACTCTTTTAAGCTTGTTGTAGCTTGTTTTCTGTCGGCAGCAGACGGCGAAGAGGTGGAGGAGGAAGTAGCGGTGGATGCAGGCGGAGTCCAGCTAGAGCCGCCGGAGGAAGTGGTGGTGGGAGAGAGAGAGTGGTGGTGTTGAGTTAGAGTCTCGAGGATGATTTCTTGATCCATAATAACGGTTGTCTTGTGGGTTTGGGGCAACCAATGACTATGCTACATAAAACTCGAGTTCACAAGATTCTCTCACAAATTCCACTAATATATACAAAGAAAAAGAATTAAGGGAAAGGGAGAAATTCTAACACAGATCGAAATTTGGTTAAATTTGAATTGATTATATAATAAGTGTAGTATTTTTTTTTGAAATTTTTTAGTTTGAATTTGACTCGATCAAATTAATTGAATCAATTATATCACAATTACAATACACTTGCTATGTGATTGGTATACAATTTAAGAAAAGTGACCCAATTATACTTACTTTATTATTGATTTGATTCGACCAACTTCGATCGAAGCAAGAATTTTGTTTATATTTTTTGTGTGATTGATGCATAATTGTATAAAAGTGAATAATTTATGGTGTGATCGGTTAAGAAAAATGGAAATATTCTAACCAGATCGAATTTACTAATATTGGGTATATAATAAATGAAACATAACTATCGTAAAAGGGACATGATGCATGCTATTTCATTTCAAAGACCATGAATTTCACATGATAACCGAGGTAGGGACTAATGGCTTACTATCACCGATAGCCTTTGGTTTGGCATTTATTTTCACACACACACACACACATATATGTGTGTGGCTAAAATACATTTTATCCTCTGCGTTTTGTTGAAAAACTTAAAAATTCTAGTGTGTTTTTGAAATAAATTAAAAATTATAATGTGTTTTGTAAAACTCAGCAGAAAAACATTCTTTTCGTTAGTAATTAACGGAAGATGAATTAAACACGCTCCTTATGCGTTTTGAGATATTTGTTTAAACTGTTTTCGACATTATTTGTTTGGATATTTTTTTTACTAAAACACCCTTATGGTATTTATATATTTCACATGTATAATTTTTTATTTATTTTGAGTGATTCTTTTTTGCATTTTTATCTATTAAAAAGTAAAATACTTTTTAAATATATTTACTTAAAAATATGAAAAAAATTATAAAAATTTTGGAATTTTATAATTTAAATTAAAATATTAAATTGTATTATATTTAAATTTAAATAATTTTTATAATTATTAGAAACTGAAATTTAAAAATCATAATTGTTAAACCTAAAACTATTTTTAATTAACTAAATATATTTAAATTAATTTAAGTATAATAATTATTATAATTATCTATTAGTTTTAATTATCTACAATATATATTTAATTATTATAATTATTTAAAAGGGCGATAACGGTTTGAGCGTCGCTCGCCCATATCAGATCGACGTTGTCCAAATTTGGGGGGAAGTGGAGGCGAGGACGATAGGGGAGGCAGCGAGGGGATTGCGCGGGGGGCGAGGAGGGAGGCGGCAGGGTGGGGGTGGCGATGACGGTGATTTAGGGAGGGTGGTAGATATGGAGGGGGTCAGGATTGTGGGGATTAATTTTATTTTTTAAAATAATATTTTTTAAATATATATTTTTAATAAATAAAATATTCAGTTAAAATTAATTGATTAGATCTGAAGGTTCTAATATAATCAATACAGATCCAATGGTTATATAAATAAATATAATATATATTAAGTAAGGGTGTAACGGTTATTTTATAAAAAATTAACACTATTAATTAGGTTTAACGGATAGGGGCCATTGAGCTACGTTTAACAAAATAGAAAGAGATTTTTTTACCTATTTTTAAAAATAGAGGAGAATTTTTAATAGACTTTTTTAAATACAGAAGGATTTAATGCATCTAAGCCTGTATATATATATGTATGCATGTATATGACAACTTTTCTATTTATATGGTATTCTATTTGGCTTATTGCTTGGTCTATTAGTAGCTGAAAGAATCTTTTATATTTTAAATTTTTTGTGTTTTATTTCATATTTTAAGTTAGGATTAAATATATTTTTGATATTGTAATTTAAGTTATTAATGTGGTATTTTCGTCCTTCTGACTTTCTAGAGTATTAGTTCTGTATTTTTTTAATTTTTTCTCTATTTTCTTATAGCATCGCTCTAATAATTCCATTTGCTTGGGCGGCTGACCGAGTTCTGTCTCCTGTAGAAGAAAAATATAGTTAGCATCGATTTTAACAAATAATGATAAAGCATCTTATTTACTTATCAACTTCCTCTTGTGCATGCTGACTGAGGAAGACCCCTCTGGTACACAGTCGAGGACGAGCTGGGGTTCACCTCCCGGTTCGCCTTATTCTTTGAGGACTTCTTTTGTAAGTCCTTGCTGGCCCAATACATCTGGAGCTGGAGCCAGACCTCATTGGCCAGCCAGAGTGGCTTGACCAGGCTGGATGGGCAAAACAAAAAATCTTCCGGATGTATTAGTCGGCGCACATGTGGAAGACTCAGAACATGGACTCATCGTCATAGTCCCACCAGTAGGTCATCACAGTAAAATTAAATAAAATATTAGTAAAATTTATTAAATAATTAGATTATTAGATAAAATCAAATTAATTTAAAATTGATTACCTTCATGCTCTCGAACAAAAAATACTGGTCATCTGGTGGTACCTACCTCACACATGGCCACGGTTGGGAGAAATGTTCCCACACAACTGCATTGAGACTGCATTGATGCACTCGTGGAACCGGTGCTCAGACCTTAAAGAACATGTTATATTAGACATTTTTAAAATAAAATAATACTAAAAATATTAGGTAAACAAACTTACCTCGTGTCATTGAGGCAGATGTATTGGCGGGATGACGGTGAGGGGACTGACAGTAGTGGTTGAGTAGCCGTCGGGGTGGCAGACTACTGTAACGTGTCATCAACTACCTGTGCAGCTCCCGATGTTCAAGCATGATCTGGCGGTTGGGGGGCGGGGATGGTGCGGTCGTATTAGGCGGCGTGGATGGTCGAAGAACTGCTTCCCCAACTTGGGAAGCATCCGGTACTGGTGGAAGTGACTGGCCACGACCACGACCACGACCACGTGCTTGACCACGGAGTACAGGAGGTTTACCATTATCTAAACAAATTATTGAGAAGTATTAGTCTAAATTTTTTAATTATTGACATTAATACGTAAATAACAAAGAATATGCTAATTTTTGTGATTAGTATGTAAAAATATTAATATTGGGGAAATTGGTCTAAACTTTGTGATTATTTATATTAGGGAAAAGTATCATTTTAGTCCGTTAAGTATGCCTAATTTTAATTTTAGTCCGATAACTATGCACATATTTGTTTAGGTCCAGTAACTTGAAATTGCTTACTTTCAGTCCTCTGGCATATTTTTGAACAATTTTACCCCGATTAAACTTTTGAAAGGCAATTTTAGCCCATATGCACTCACTTCACAATTAATGCTCCCCCAGAAATGGTATCAGAGCCTAGGTTTTTTGATAAAAATATATGATTATATTATATTTTGATATTATTTATCCACTAATGGAGGAGACTCTTTGAGAGAAAATGGAACCACATGAAAGTTCGAGTTACTTTGAAAACAGGGAATATTTCCAAATTCTAAAATTACAAAAAAGAGAATTTCTCATGGAAATTCTTGACAAGTGTTGCAACGGTCCCAAGAGGATTGATCCAAGACTTCTCACGCTAGAAGAAGAACAAGAATGGTTGAGAAATTTTGAAGTTCGACAAGTACTACCAGGGAATGCTGTGAGGCGTCTACACTCCATTGAAGTCCATGGTAGAATCCAAGCCAGGAGAAGCGGAATGGGTAAATTCCTACACAATATTCAGTTCTAAAAATTATGATTAAAGGAACTAACTGGAAAGAGCTCGAGCTGGATACATCGAAGATCTCTCAAGATCTAAGGGAGATTTAAAAGACAGTTCAAGACTATGGACATAGGTTAATTCATATACCTATGAAAATAGAATCTTTGAACCCGAAGGTGGACGAGGTTCTTAAGATCCTTCCGGATCTACACAAGGATCTTACAGATCTGAAGTCAGAAATCATAAATCTAAAGAGAAACCAAAGGGAGAACCTTGAGACATCAAAATCCAAGAGCAAATCAAGGACGCACTTGGAAGAGTACCTCTTCTACATCAGAAGGGGAGGCCATGGAGATTCCAAAGCCGAAATCCAGAGAAGATCTGACTATCGCATCTATCAGATCTATAAAATAATGGAGGTAACAAGAGCGTATCTGTCAGATCTACAAGAATTGGCAAAATCCTTTTCCCAAATTGGGATAGTGGATTTAGTCAGTATCCAAACAAATGAAATCACTCCAACACTACCACCGACGGAGGGAAGCACATGTTCTAATGATCCTCCATAGGATCAACCGATGAAAGAAAGTGCGGATTTCCATTCTAATGCCACTCCAATATTTTTGGGAACCAGGCTAAAGGAAAATCCAGGAAAAAGTCCAAAGAGAGTGCCTTAAAATACACCTTGGGCAAGGACCATGTTCCAGTCCTTATACTCATACAACACTATACTTAACCTGGATATTATCAATTTCTGAAATACCGAGAAGTTGATAGACGAATGGGTTGCAACCATCAAGATAGCAACAACTACTCTAGAGCTCGACAAGGAAAACTTCATAAAGCTTATGGAGTTGAGCTTGGAGGGATATGTGAAGATCAGTTGGGATAATACCCCAAAAGATACCAAAGCCAGCATCCTTGCAGGAGATTCAAAAGGCGCGATAGCAGACCGGCTAGGAAGGCTTATCAAGATACACTTCATCGGAGATGGATACTTCGAAGGAAGTAGAGCAGAAAAGGCTAGAGAATATGCGTAGACTCTCTTCAGACTCAGGCACCTCCGGAAAAACCTCGAGGAGCTTGACAGGAAGTTCGGGCAGCTAGCGGTGAATGCCCAAGTTGCCGGAAAAATCCAAAGAGCTGATCTAGACACAGTCTAGGTTGCAACAATGAGTTCCTTATTAGCATCCACATCGTTATGAAACGACTTAAGGGAACCAATTCGGAAGGCATCACCTTCAGGGATGACTCACGAGTTGATGGAGTATGACCCTAAACATGCCTGTAGAGTACAGGGCTCTAGACCTATAGCATCGGATTCAAGTACCGATTACATAAAGCCATCACCAGACTCTGGTGAAACGACAACAATTGAGTCATTGGAAGTGCAAACTCCTGTAGATTCAAGTCAACCCAGTACCTCTGGGGTTAAAGAGGGAGAGATTAGCCTTAGGCCAATGACATGCACCTTTAAGGTAAATACTAATGAATTGATATCTTCTTCTGCTTGGCAGGAATATCAATGCATGTGGGAAAAATTAATTTCTCGCAAAGAAGTAAACCTAGGCAAGACCATTATCGAAATGTCCCTAAAATATAATAGGGTTTGGATGTTAGAAGGGTCAAACCAGAAGATGTCCGAGAATGGTATGATTTTAGAGCTCTTGCCTCAGTTCATACTATGTCACCAAGTTTTCTGAAAATTTCAAAACTTCTGAAATGGATTAGTGGGGCGGTTTTCGATTCATGGCAAAACAACCCCTACCTAAAAAGAGGCGACGTTTTGGAGATAAAATTCGTATCAGTTGCTCCAGAAACAGCAAGAAAAGGGTCTCATCTAACATTTAATTTCATGAAGTTGCAGAGGCCAGATGCAATATGTTGCATGTTAGGCAGTGGCATAACCATTTATGCCCTTGCTGTGAAAAACTAGAGAAGCCCCTGTTCGGAACAAAAATTCGGGTCACACAAAATAAACCCGAACCAGACCAGGATAAGGGAAAAAGAAAGATTTTTACAAAAAGAAGTAAAAATTAAAGAATATAAAAGATCGAGGATAAGACTGTCGGCAGAAAACAACAAAAGCCAACAGCCAGCAAAGCAAGAAACCCATCAGAAAATCACATGGCCGACAAACTATTATGACCAACAGCTGGAAAAGATGAGGCAATGACGAATGCAGTGACGTCGTTAGAAAGAGACAAGAGGATGATGAATGCAATGACGTTATCAAAACATAAGTTTGGAGTCCGTGGATGCCTATAAATAAAGATGCAATGAAGTAGATGGGAATCATCAGAAAACTTCTCCTACTCTTCAAAGCATTAGAGTTTTGAATGTCTTCAATCTTTTGTAGTGTTTTAATTATTCAGTTTATGTGGGTTTCCCCAACAAGTCAAGCCCTCTATCATATGAGAGGCTAAACAGTTGTCTCCTCCAATGGAGGAGTAATATCTAGGTAATGTTTTCTATATTTCTTCAATAAAAGTAAGGCTTCTGTCCAAATTGTTTGTCCAAAATTCTATTAAGTCCCTATATTTGAGTCCCTTTTATGCCCTAAGGTAGGAAACGAAATAGAGTTGTGCTATTTGTTGCTTGAAGGAGCCAAATGCCTGTGAACCATCTGCTGCGGTAGTGTGGTTCGAGGAAGTCCATAAAATCGAGGACTTGGAATACCCGGAAACAAAGTGGTCAAAGCAAGGTATGAATTTATGGGGTCTTAATTTACTTCGGAAGCATGTTGGGCCATGTTTAGAGGATTAAAATGGACTATTAGGCTTTATTACCAAAGAAGGGCGAAATGGTCATAAAATTGGCTGAAGGATCGAATCTAAGCAAAATAAAAAGATACAGGAATAAAACTAATATTGTTAAAGTTAAAGGACCAAAATAATTTTAGGACATAAATAGAGGACTATTCGAATCTTTTTCCCTTGATATTATTATGTAAAAATGTTAGTATGAGGAATATTGTTCTAATTTTTTTAATATTTGTGATTATTATGTAAAAATTCATACTGAAGAAATTGGTCTAAGTTTTTTATTATGAACATTATTATGTAAAAGTTTATTAATTGGAATATTGTTTCAATTTTTGTGATTATTTACATTTATTATGTAAAAATGTTCATATTGGTGAAATTGGTCAAAAAAAATTTACTAAAGTGATTATTACGTAAAAATTTATTAGTTGGAATATTGTTCCAATTTTTGTAATTATTTGGATTTACTATGTAAAAATGTTAATATTAAGAAAATTTGTCAATTTTTTTTTTATTAGTGTGATTATTATGTAAAAATTTATAAATGGGAACTTTGTTCCAATTTTTGTGATAATTTACGTTTATTATGAAAAGATATTATAATTTTGGAAATTGGTCTAATTTTTTTTTTATAATGTGATTAGTATGTAAAATGTTAATATTGGGGAAATTGGGCTAATGTCATGTAAAAAATAATATTGCATAAATTAAAAAATAAATTACACATAAATTGCATAAATTACACAAGAATTGAACAAATTAAAAAATAAATTAAACATAAACTGTATGAATTACTCAATAAGTTACGCATAAGTTGCGTAGATTACTCAATTAAATTGCACATAAATTGCATAAATTTACACAGAAATTATAGAAATTACACATAAATGACACAATAAATTAAATAAAAATTGTATAAATTACACATAAATTTCAGAATTTTTAAAAACAAAAAAAAATTGACAGAAATTTTTTAAAATTAACAAAAATTTTCTGCAATTTTTAAAAAAATAAAAAAATTAAAGAAAATTTTATAATATACAAAACAATTACAGAATTTTTAAAATATACCAAAAATTTACAAAAAAAATAGATAAATTAAAAAATTATAGAAAAATAAGAAAATTACAAAACAATTCTGAAAATTACAAAAATATATTGTAGAATATTTTCTGAAAATAATTTTATAAATATATTCTGAAAACTTTTTCACAAAATATTCTAAAAATATTTTCAAAATTTCTTTCTTAAAAACTCGAAATTGTTTTACAAAAATGGGCAGTTTATTTTTATACGAAAATGGGGAAAAATGGAAGAAAATAATGGTAAAAAGAAAAAGAAGAAAAATGGTGTTGGGAGGGGGGGGGGGGAAGGCATCAAAGAAAAAAAAGGGGGGTGGGGGCACAAAAGAAAAAAAAATGTAAGGACTTGAAATTGTAGTCTTCAACATCACGGTGGCAGATGGTATTAGAACCGAGGGGGAGGGGAAGGGTCGAGTGAGGGAGGGAGAAGGATGAAGAAAGAAAAAATTTGCTAAATTATATATATATATATATATATATATATTGATTTTTGGAAACGGACAATTTTAAAAATACCGTTCCAAATATCGTTCCTAATAAACAAGACAACATCGTCTTGTTGACGATCATTATTTAAAAAATCATTTCTATTGTTTAACCGTTCCAAAAAAATATTTTAAAAAAACCAAAGCAATGTCGTGTTTTGGGGAATCACGTCGTTTTTGTATAATTTTAACGAGACCATTCATATTTATTAAAATCGTTCCTAACTGTGTGCCAAAATTATTTTCTCAAAAAGTTTAGAAAAATAAAAATATAGAAAAAATCATCGCAGACATGTTAATGATCAGAAAAAAGTATACCAACAATTAATTAAGACCATTCGAAACATACAGTGCTACGAATTAAATTGATACTTGTTCAGTATATCAAATATATTTGTATATATAAGATTGTTAGTCTTATATAGATGCAAGTAGCATTTACACTGTTGTATTGGATCGCCTAAGTAGAGTATCAAAATTTTAAAATCAGATTGTTGGATATCATTAAATCGACAAAACATTACATTCCATAAAGTTTTAGACATTTATGTTCTATGGATCCTCAGATATTATATACGATACACAATCAACGATGTTAAAACCAATGCAACTATCGATTAGACCATTTGATTTTAGATCAGACTGGTGGATATGTTCACATATAGAAAGTATTATTATGCATTTAAATTTGGAATTAATCAGGGACCCGGATGTTGAGATATCGTAATCGAAAACTGAACAAGCAATTTTTAGACATATTTAAGGACTGTCTCAGTATCTCATTTAGGAACAGATTCTCCTTATTCATTTTAGGAATAAATATTTTATACTTTTAGGAACTATTTTCTTTAATTTTGTCTTTTGGAACAGTGAAAAAATAAATAACCGTTCCTAATTTGATTTTCCCTCCAATTTTTCATTGGCGCGAAACTAAATTTATTGGAACTTATTGTAAAAGTTTGAGTATGAAAATACACGAAAGACATGATTCAAGAAGGAAGATTTCAGTTTGTTATTGCTCATAAATCAGAAGCAGTTGCATAGTGGAAGGCAGACTTTGCCTTTATTACAGCAGAATCCGTTAGTTAGTGAAGATAACTAATTCTTGAATCTAAACAACCAACCAAGTGCTAACTAAGAAGAAAAACATGAAAGCGCTTTTATAAGTTAAGATACAAGCACTAACCGGGTATTATAAAGCGCATAACTACTAATGCTATAAAATGTAAATAAAAAACGCGAGCAACTAAAACAGCAACTCTGACGTAGGCTTCCTTCTTCCTCTTCACTGAAGCTCCATTTCCATCTTCTTCAGCAAGTGACAGCAGCTCTTCTGGTAAAGGTAAGTCCAAGCTTTAGCTCAATTTTATATCCCCTCCTCAAGTTGGACTTGTGTGGTGAAGCTTGGTCCTGGAAGTGATTTTGTGAAAACATCTGCATTCGATTCTTTGATGTGACATGTGTAGGTGCTAGAAAGCCTTCCTTGTATTTGTCTCGAGCTATATGACAATCAATCTCCAAATGTTCTGGTCTTTCATGAAAATCAGGATTTGCTGTGATATGTAGTGCAGATTGATTGTCATATAGGAAGGGGATGGGAGTTGGAACCTTGACCTGAAATTCACCAAGGATATTATATATCCAAATTAATTCACAAGTTGCAGAGGCCATACTCCTGTATTAAGCCTATGCAGTTGATCTAGAGACTGTCGTCTGTTTCTTGATTTTACAAGAAATCAATCCTTCTACCAAATATATGCAGAAACCAGTTAAAGATCTTCTTGTATCTTTACATCCAGCCCAATCAGCATCACAGTAGGATTGTAGCTCAACGTTCTCATTTGATGGGAAATATAATCCTCTGTGTATTGTCCCTTTTAAGTATTTGACAAGGTGAACTACAGCATTCTAGTGTTGTTTGCTTGGATGTTGCATGAATTGGCTTAATTGTTGGGTAGCAAAACATATATCAGGTCTGCTAAACCCCAAATACAGTAACCTCCCCAGTAATCTTCTGTATATTTCTGGATTTTCAAGTTGTTCCTGCTCATATTGACTCAGTTTGAGTCCACAAGGTAATGGTGTAGCTACTGCCTTTGCATGCTCCATTCCTGCATCTTTTATGATGTCAGTGATATATTAAGTTTGTGTAAAGGACATTCATGTTTTAGATCTTGAGATTTCAAGACCTAGGAAGTATCTGGCTGTTCCCAAGTCTCTGATTGTAAAAGCCTTGTGAAGATATCCTTTGATTTCTGTAATTTCATCTTCTAAGGGTCCTGTGACTAGTACATCATCCACATATACAAGTAGACAAAAAGACCAGCTGAAGTGGTTTTAGTAAACAAGCAATAATCATATTTAGATTGAACAAAGACATAGGCTTCTAATTTTGAAGTGAATTCATGGTTCCATTGTCTTGAAGCTTGTTTTAAACCATATAGAGACTTCTTAAGTTTGCACACATGTCCTTCTGGAATGTTATACCCTTCTGGTGCCTGCATGTACAATTCCTCATCTATAAAACCATGTAAGAAAGCATTATTAATATCTATTTGATGGATATGCCAATTGAGCTTTGTTGCTACAGCTAATAAAATTCTTACTGTAACTGTTTTGGCTACAGGTGAAAAGCTATCAATGAAGTCAATACCAGGTATTTGATTGTAGCCTTTGGCTACTAATCTTGCTTTATATCTTTCAATAGTACGATTAGAGTTAAGTTTGAATTTATAAACCCATTTGCAGCCTATTGTTCTTTTATTTTCTAGAAGTTCTATAGTGTCCCAGGTCTCATTTCTTTCTAGTGCATCTAATTCAGCATTCATAGCCTCTTTCCATTCTTTTCTTTTGATGGCTTGATTATATGATCTAGGTTCCTGCTCATGAGAGAAAGCAGTAAGGAAACAACTATGCATTTCTTCAGTATAAACAACTGATACTATGTTTGTTTTTGCAGATTGTGAACAAATAAAATCTTGAAACCTAACAGGCCTAGATTTGGTTCTAGAAGATCTTCTAAGCTGGATGTTTTGTTCAGGTTCAGTGTTAAGATTTTGGTTTTGATGTGGATTATCTGCATTATATTCATCCTCAGGTATTTCTTCATCAATATTTATTTGGTCTATTTTAGATCCTAAGGCAGGTGTTGAGCATGTCAAGGGATCAGTTTGCTGCCCTATATATGGGAAGGTATGCTCCTGAAAGATAACATCTCTAGATATCAATACTTCTCCCTTATTCAAGTCATAGAGTTTGTAGCCCTTCTGATTGTTGACATATACTTAAAGAACACATTTGGATGCTCTAGGGTCAAACTTTGATTTATTAGGATAAGTGTTTGTAGCAAAGCATAAACATCCAAAAGTCCTAAGATAATTATAGTTGGTAGGCCTACTTTAAGAGGATAGCACAAATCCCCCTTTCGTTTTGCCGATCTCTCTTGTTTTGAAAAGCCTGTAGCCTTTGATATATCATTTCTCTAGTGATCGAGAAATGCAACTCGATCAGGGTTGAGCCAATTATTGTAATGCTTCACTCACAGCTACAAGAAGGTTCAAATCCCTTCTGCCTTAATTCGTACGCATCTTTTTCTTTGCCTTTTGTGCAGTAGTGTCTTTAGACACTTGAGTTGCTGCACCCCCGCGGGTTGGTATGATATATACTCGATTAATATAACACTTCATAGGGTGTTTTCCATTTTAAAATAGGTGTAGGAAGCCTGTTAATAATATAAGTGGCAGTTAAAATGGCATCAGTCCAAAACATTTTAGGCAAATTAGATTGAAACATAAGTGCTCTAGCTACTTGTAAAAGGTGTTTATGTTTTCTTTCAACTATACCATTTTGTTGTGGTGTATAGGTGCATGTGGTTTGGTGAATGATATCTTTCCTTTTAAAGAATTCTTGACATTGTGTGTTTATGAATTCAGTGTCATTGTCAGTTCTTATAGTTTTTATCTTCTTATTGAACTGAGTTAAAACCATTCTATAGAAATCAATGAGAATGTTTGTAGTTTGTAATTTATATTTTATTAAAAAGGTCCATGTACATCTACTTAGATCATCCACAATAGTGAGGAAATAAGAACATTTAGAAATGAAAAATTGATTATATGCTCCCCATAGGTCTATATGCATTAATTCAAAAACATCTTTAGAACAGGAATTACTTAAAGGGAAAGGCAACCTTTGTTGCTTGGCTTGTGGGCAGATTTCACAGTCAAGAGTATGAATTTTATTGTCCTTTATTAATCCAGTGTGTTGCATTACAGTATCTGATACATGTCTCAATCTTTTGTGCCAAATTTCAGAATTAGTGCTTTCAAGCTAAATTCTGCATAGGAAGCTAGAATCCTATCTATGTGATCCTGTTGAACAGAGTGGTGGTCAAGAATGTAGAGCTTCCGTATTAGGCTTCCTACTGCAATAACTTTTCTATTC
This sequence comes from Sesamum indicum, assembly GCF_026168435.1. Lineage (NCBI taxonomy): Eukaryota > Viridiplantae > Streptophyta > Magnoliopsida > Lamiales > Pedaliaceae > Sesamum > Sesamum indicum. The sequence goes on along the minus strand of NC_142667.1, from coordinate 3,352,905 downwards.
TTCAGGTCCTGCATGATACAATGAGTAGGGAAAAATTTAAATCTAATATTAGATTTCTCACACATCTTGCTAACTGATAATAGATTAAATTTCAGTTTGTGAACACAGATAACATCATACAAGATAATCTTGTCAAACAATGATAGATTTCCAGAATAAATAATGGAATGTTTTGTGCCATCTGCAAGATGAATAAAATGATTAGTTCTATAATCAATAAATTTCTTGAACAATGTAGGATTATTAGACATGTGTGTGGTAGCACCACTGTCAATAATCCATATATTGGAGCAGAATTTATTCAAAGCACGAGGTTTGAAACATTTACTTGAATATTCAACACTTCTTACATAGTTAGTGGTAGATGCTCCAGTCTCTAAACCTCCAAAATATTTCTAAACTTCAGTTCTGACAATTTCTGCCATAGAGCCTTCACCTGCTGCACTGGGTGCAAGTTCTGTAGAATCTGTGACCATTGAGGCTTTGCTGTTGTTCTTTCTTTGTTCAATGAGGGTTTTGTACCACTCAGGAAACCCATAGATTTCAAAACATACATCCTTTGTATGTCCACTTTTCCCACATTCTTTGCAGATTTGTGACTTCTTATCAGGATAGTTCTTCTTCTTTTGAAATGCCTTTGATCTTTCATATGGTTTTGTAACTTGCATTGCCATGTTCTGAGGTTGACAAGTATCGCTTTGACTAGTTTCTTTCTGACATTCCACTCTCATAACCATAGAATAGGCTTTGCTAGTGCTTGGAAGAGGGTCCATCAACAAGATCTGATTACTTGTTGAATCATATACTTCATTCAGTCCCATTAGGAACTGCATTAGTTGGTCAGATTCCTTTATTTCTGTAATTTCTTTCAGCATACCACAATTGCATTGTTTTTATTGCACCACAACTGCATTTTGGGCTTGGTGTGACACATGCCAATTCATCCCAAATCTTCTTCAAACTTGAAAAATATGCAGGGACAGACAATGTACCTTGTGTGATTGAGGCCACTTCTCTTTTCAATCGATATATCATTGGACCATTGCTTTATCCAAATCTTGTTTCCAGGTCAATCCATAAATCCCTTGCAGTGTTAGTGTACATAAAACTCTCAACAATATCTTCGATATTGAATTCAATATCCAACAAGTAACCATGGAGTCTGCCTTCACCCATTGCTCTAGTTCTTCTCCATTCTCAACTGGTTTAGTGCTTTATCCATTGATGAATCCTAATTTCACTTTAGCCACTAAGCCTAATTTGATCGACCTGCTCCAAGAAAGAAAATTGGAATCATCTAGAGGAGTTGTTACCTGGCTTAAACCTGGATTTTCGCTAGGATGAAGTTTAAAGTTTTCTGATTCTTCTGCCATGATTTTCTTGAATTCAATAGGGATGATGAGAAGGATTTTGAAGTTGAATGAAGTAATCAGAGACCATCAATGATGGCTCTGATACCATGTAAAAGTTTGAGTATGAAAATACACGGAAGCCATGGATTCAAGAAGGAAGATTTCAGTTTGTTATTGCTAAAAAATCAGAATTAGTTGCGTAGTGGAAGATAGACTCTGCCTTTTATACAGCAGAATCCGTTAGTTAGTGAAGCTAACTAATTCTTGAATCTAAACAACCAACAAAGTGCTAACTAATAAGAAAAATGTGAAAGCGCTTTTATAAGTAAAGGTACAAGCACTAACGGGTATTATAAAGCGCATAACTACTAATGCTATAAAACGTAAATAAAAAATGCGAGCAACTAAAACAGCAAGTCTGACGCAGGCTTCCTTCTTCCTCTTCAATGAAGCTCCATTTTCATTTTACAAAAATGGCAGTTTATTTTTATATGAAAATGGGGAAAAAAGGGAAGAAAAGTATGGTAAGAAAAATAGAAGAAAAATGGTGTAGGTTGGGGGGGGGGGCACAAAAGAAAAAAAAATGTAAGGACTTGAAAGCGTAGTCTTCAACATCACGGTGGCGGACGACATTTGAACCAAGGGGGAGGGGAAGGGTCGAGTGAGGGAGGGAGAGGGACGAAGAAAGAAAAAATTTGTTAAGTTTTGTATATATATTGATTTTTGAAAACGGATAATTTTAAAAATACTGTTCCAAATATCATTCCTAATAAACAAGACAACATCGTCTTGTTGATGATTATTATTTAAAAAATCATTTCTATTGTTTAACCGTTCCAAAAAATCATTCTAAAAAAACCAAAGCAATGTCGTTTTGTTGGGAATGGCGTCGTTTTTGTATAATTTTAACGAGACCGTTCCTATTTATTAAAATCGTTCCTACCTGTGTGCCAAAATTATTTTCTCAAATAATTTAGAAAAATAAAAAATATAGAAAAAATCGTCGCAGACATGTTAATGATCAGAAAAAAGTATACCAACAATTAATTAAGACCATTGGAAACATACAGTGCTACGAATTAAGTTGATACTTATTCAGTAGATCAAATATATTTGTATATATAAGATTGTTAGTCTTACATAGATGCAAGTACCATCTTACACATTTATATTGGATCGCCTAATCAGACAATCAAAATTTTAAAATCAGATTGTTGGATAGCATTAAATTGACAAAACATTACATTCCATAAAGTTTTGGACATTTTTGTTCTATGGATAGTGAAATATCATATCCGATACATGATCAACGATGTTAAAAATAATGCAACTATTCATTAGACCATTTGGTTTTAGATCAGACTAGTGGATATGTTCACATATGGAAAGTATTATTATGCATTTACGTTGGGAATTAATCAGGGACCCGGATATGTTCATATATGGAAAGTATTATTATGCATTTAAGTTTGGAATTAATCAGGGACCCGGATGTTGAGATATCGTAATCGAAAACTAAACAAGCAATTTTTACACATATTTAAGGACTGTCTCAGTATCTCATTTAGGAAGGGATTCTCCTTATTTATTTTTGGAACAAATATTTTATAGTTTAGGAACTATTTTCTTTAATTTTGTCTTTTGGAATAGTGAAAAAAATAAATAACCATTCCTAATTTGATTTTCCCTCCAATTTTTCTTTGGCCGAAACTAAATTTGTTGGAACTTATTTTGGAACGACCAAAATAAATTGTCCGTTCCTATATTTTGAAAACATTTTCACAAAATATTCTAAAAATATATTCTGAAAATTTCTTTCTTAAAAACTCGGAATTGTTTTACAAAAATGGGTAGTTTATTTTTATACGAAAATGGGGAAAAAATGGAAGAAAAGTATGGTAAAAAAAAGAAGAAAAATGGTGTGTTGGGGGGGGGGCACAAAAACAAATATAAGGACTTGAAATCGTAGGCTTCAACATCATGATGGCGGAAGGCATTTGAACTGAGCGGGAGGGGAAGGGTCGAGTGAGAGAGGGAGAGGTACGAAGAAAGAAAAAATTTGCTAAGTTTTGTATATATATATTGATTTTTGAAAACGGACAATTTTAAAAATACCGTTCCAAATAATCGTTCCTAATAAACAAGACAACGTGTCTTGTTGATGATCATTATTTAAAAAATCATTTCTATTGTTTTGCCGTTCCAAAAAATCATTCTAAAAAACCCAAAGCAACGTCGTTTTGTTGGGAATCACGTTGTTTTTGTATAATTTTAACGAGACCGTTCCTATTTATTAAAAATCGTTCCTAACTGTGTGCCAAAATTATTTTCTCAAAAAATTTAAAAAAATAAAAAATATAGAAAAAATCGTCGCAGACATGTTAATGATCAGAAAAAAATAGACCAACAATTAATTAAGACCATTGGAAACATACAGTGCTACAAATTAAATTGATACTTGTTTAGTAGATCAAATATATTTGTATATATAAGATTGGTAGTCTTACATAGATGCAGGTAGCATCTTACACTGTTCTATTGGATCGCCTAATCAGACAATCAAAATTTTAAAATCAGATTGTTGGATATCATTAAATCGACAAAAAAATACATTCCATAAAGTTTTGGATATTTTTGTTCTATGGATACTGAGATATCATATCTAATACACAATCAACAATATTAAAAATAATGCAACTATCCATTAGACCATTTGGTTTTGGATCAGACTGCTGGATATGTTCACATATGAAAAGTATTATTATGCATTTAAGTTTGGAATTAATTAGGGACCCGGATGTTGAGATATCGTAATTTAAAACTGAACAAGCAATTTTTACACATATTTAAGGACTGTCTCAGTGTCTCATTTAGGAACGAATTCTCCTTATTCATTTTAGGAACAAATATTTTATACATTTAGGAACTATTTTCTTTAATTTTGTCTTTTGGAATAATCAAAAAATAAATAACCGTTCCTAATTTGATTTTTCCTCCTATTTTTCTATGGCACGAAACTAAATTTGTTGAACTTATTTTGGAACGACCAAAATAAATTGGCCGTTCCTATATTTTGATTTTTCCTCCTTTATTTACTATACTGTAATATAATTAGGAACGTTTATTTTTTAATTCTCGTTCCATGTTGGAACGGGCTCTGGAACAATTTTCTAATTTTTTTTATCGTTCCTAAATAAACAAAACATTGTGTTTTGTTTTTAAAAAAATTAAGTTTGCAAATTATACTTCTAAATCAGCTAGTCAACTATTTTGAAAAAAATTAATTTATACTATTTTCTATCAGTAAAATACACAAACACTTGATACATAATTTCTATCCATCAATCATAATTATTGTCTTCTTCACTCTCGTAATCCTCGTCAAAGTTATCTTCGTCAGACTCTTCATCAAACGGATGAAACATGGATCCTTCCTCCACCTGATGGTTGGCATGCCCCATCATTTGCTCGACAGTTACTTCTAAAGCATACAACCTCTAAGGCGAGGGGTAATTAGCAGGTACCTAAAAATGGCATACGATGTCTTTTTGCAATTAGGATTTCGCTCCCTAATTGGGTAATAGTCCATATCAATGTCATCCTTCCAGTACAATATGTAATTATTCTTACACGCATCAATCTTCTCAACAGGTAAACTCAAGTCTCTTATCAATTTTTTCGTACTATATTAATCCTGGGGCAAGGTGTAGTCGCAGGGGAATATACGTCCGTCCACTATGATATTCGATCGTATATATGCTGAGAAATATGCCTTCGGCTTTGATATTCATCAACTCAGCTACAACCCCTAATTGAGATTGGGTGCAACCGTTCCACAATGGTTGCTTGACAACATGCACTACATTGCTAAATCGATCTGCCAGCCCAGAACCATAATCGTAGAGGCCTCCTTGTGATATTGTCTAGGCCCTGCATCAGTAGGACATGAGCTCGTACCATCATGCGGCACACCATGCTGGTCATAATTAAAAGACCAGACAGTGGACCCGGCAGCATCAAAACCATCTTTTGTGCCCAATCCATCTGCACCCCATCACCCCAAGGCGTACTTGTACCCTCCATAACATGAGAAATGAGAGTTTGCTCCTCTTGCAACGGGCCTCGGTGACGGCCTCAAAATACTCCTGCACCCTCTTTTCGCTATGAGAAGTCCAATTATAATACTCCGACATAAAAATTTTCTTAATTTTCTCACGGTCCATATATGCGTATTAAGACTTGTCTATAAATGTAGCAACACCATCCTGAAATTCCGGGGCATGAGCCACCCTATTCGAAAGGTTATTCTTATACATCCATCTCCTCAACTGTCTTAACATGATAATGAGTCCTACACACACACACACATATATATATATATTATAATCAATTGACAAATAAAAGGTTAAAGTTGTTACTTGATAAAAATAATTTCAAATATTAATGAAAATTTGAGACAAATTGACAAACAAGAGTAGAAAAATATTAGTGGGATAGTGAGAGATCAAAAACCTTCGAGAGAGATTGAGGAAATAGAGAGAAAATAAGAAGAATAGAAGAAGATAGTGAGATTAAATGGAAAGAGAAGAACACATTTATATAGAAAAATTTAAAACGGTTATAGGAATACATATTTAGCTGTTAAAAAGTACCATTAATTTAGATTTTCAAATGGTCATTGGGACGACTTTAGAAACGATTGTTTTTACTGTTGAAAAATAGCTGTTGTATTTCATTCAGAACGGTCTTAGTAATACTAAAGAAATAATACAAAAAAATCGTTCCAATGTGCACTGGGTTTTGAAATGATTTTAGAAACACATGACTTCTTAAATCATTAGTTTTATTTAAGAAGTCATGTGTTTCAAAAATACATTTTTGGACTGTCATGTTTTGGACATCCATTGCCACACATATAGGAATGGTTTGCTCAAAACCGTCCCTAGTTCTAATATTGTATTCCAAATAGGGTTTCAAATCGTCCCTGCTTTGGAACGGTGTTTTGACTGAATTTAGTAACTGTTGGTTTGGAACTCATTTTAGACTGGTTCAACTGTTCCAAAATTATAATTTGAAAAAAATATTGAACATGATGTCATCTTTTATTGTCCATTCCTTATGTGTTCCAAAGCCCGTTCCAAGATGGAATGGGTTTTGAAACGGTTTTCTTGACCGTGCCAAATCCTTCCTTTTTTTTGTAGTGTTATGTCCATAGTTTTAAACTATCTTTTGAATCTCACTAAGATCTTGAGAGAACTTTTAGAAAATCTGACTCAAGTTCTTTCCAATCGGTTTCTTTTATCATTATATTAAGAATTGTAGCATTTTAGAAATATGCCATTATTGGTATTCTATCCTGGATCTTAGAATATTTTAGAGGTCTCTCACCGCATCTGTTGTTGAAAGAGCCAAGTACCTCAAATTATTTTTGTGGTAGTGTGGTTGGAAAAAGTTCATGAAATTGAGGACTTGAAACCGGTGTAAAGAAAGGTAAACCAAGGAATGAAGTTTGAAAATATTTTGGGCCTGATTATGGGCATGTGATAGGACTATTGAGCTTTTATTATAAAAAGGTTAAAATTGTCACTACTTCGGTTAAGGATCAAAATCGCTACAATTTTGAAGGATAGAGGATGAAAATTACTACATTCAAAGTTAGAGAACTAAAATTATCAAACTCCTTAAAAATACATGAACTAAATTGCAATTAAAAGTTACAACCTGGATTGCCGCATCATCAAATTCACCAAAAAACTCCAATTTAGGTACTAACAATATGGCTGATAGCGTGGAATTTTAGGACCAAATCAATCAGAAAAGACTAAAATTGCCATAATTTTTAAAGTTACAAAATCAAAATACAAATTTTAATATATTTTTCTTTAATTTATAATGAAGGACATCATTTATTTTTTTATAATATGAATACGCCACTGAAAAAAAAAACACAATTATCGTGACTTTCGTTGGCTTAATTTTCCCTCTCTTTCATTCTATCAAAATATTTTCTAAAACAATTTCGATTCGTCGTGCCTTCATACCAAAAATAATAATTTGAAGAATATTTCTCATGGTATCAAATTTTTACAATTTTATAGCACATATTAAATGATAAGAATTTCAATATTGCAGTATTTCAAGCTCAATAAACATTAATATCTCACTGCAGAGAATTAATAGTATACTTTATATATATAGTGACAATAAAAGACGATCCTATAACAATATTCTATTACTACCTTAATATTCACCAGTTATTGATCTTACAACTTCTAAAAGTTAGTATTAAAATAAAAGAAAATCAGTATGACTCATTATTACGGACAGTGCCAAAAAAATTGGCAATCATCGGACACAAACATAGATTTTAAAATTTTCAAAAATGAAGTCTGATAACTATTTCCTTGTTGGACAGCTAATATAAGTCAAAAGGATAAATTATCTTATTCGTCCCATGAAAAATAGACGAGGTGGATGGAAATATATAAAAATCGTAAAAAGATTATCCACTTAATATAAAAAAGTATATTCTTTTAAAAAATAAGTATATTTATAATTTATAATCTACAATGGTATTTTGGTCAGTTCACCGCTAAAAATTAATGAAAGCATAATGAAGACTAATGATTTGGTTAATAGTTAGACGGACGGATTAAAGTATATTTGAAGATTTTTTAAATAATAAAAAAATATTTATAATTGTGTTAAATCTTAGGTAACCTTGTTGTGATTTACCCTTTTTCATAATATTAAACCTTGCATATTTTTTATCATAACTCTAGATTAAACAAAATCTGGTCATTCAAGTAGCAAATTATTTTCAATTTGGTCTATTTTCATTTTCACATATAATCTATCAACAACATTAAAAATGAGAAAGATTAAATTATAACTAGCAAATTATATGAGAATTTATTTTAATTAAATTGTACATTTTTCACAACATAATCAATTACTACGACATAATAAATTATATTGTGCTGTCACTAATTATTGAATTAAATAAATAATTAATGATTTAAAAGTCTAATTGACTAGGCTAATCATTCAAAATTCAGATGATTTACAATAAAAGCCTAGTGAACAATACAAATACCCAATGGAATAAAAGTGTAAAGTACAAATTAGATCTCACAACACATAAGAATCAAGCATTCACCGTATTTAATCGAAAATGAGGAATGGATCTAAATCCGTCTCTGCGGGTGGCGCTATAAAAACATAGGAACGGTTTAAGGAATACCATTCCAGATTGGGATGGTAACTGCATCAGTTCTTGGTACATGTTCCTAATATCATTCAGGCCGAAAAGTTATTAATTTAGCAATTGAAATAGTCTGGGATGGTCTTTGGAACGGTTCATTATTGTTTTTACGTGAAACTTTGGAACTGTATTTGTAATACTCGTGAGTTAATTTTGGAACTGTTTGGTCTTGTAATTTAGGAGTGGACGTTGGAACATTATTTTGTAACATGTGGCTGAAGTTTGAACACATTTGTAGAACTACGTTAGTAACCCATGCAAGAATGATTTGTATAATTGGGAACACATATGGCATACTTATTAGTAATGTAGTTGGAGCGGGATTTGGAATGGTACTTTATAAAATTTGTAATATTTTGTTTAGCTTTACTAAACTTGTTCCTAAGTTTTGAATTTTATAATTTTTATTATTTATTAATATATTTAATAAATTTAAATGAATAAATAAATTTATACATTTTATTAAATTTTTAGATATAATTAATTTAATTAATTTTATCTATAAATTTAACTAATTAAATAAATATAAAATAATGGAATTTAATAAACTTTAAGAATCATAAATAATTTAAAAAAAATATATTAATATAAAAAAATATTTAATTACAAAAATAGGAAAAAAATATAAAACCTAATCTAAACGCTCCTCATCCTCCTTTTGATTGTCAGCTGGGGGATTTGTCGGAGGCGGTGCTACAGTTGACGAGGAAACCTGCATCTCCAGCATCATGTCCATCATGTCGACCATCATCATCTCGAGACGGTCGATGTGGTCTTCCATCGCTAGGTTTGAAGGTGGCAATGGCGATGTGAATGTGAGGCTAGAGACGTGGGCCTCATAATCAAGGCCGAACCCTCGACCCTTTGTTCTTCTCCCCGACTATAGCCAACAGCATCTGCTACTCCATCATTACGACTGAAGCCTCAGACTCGGCGGGGGCACTGAGGTCGTCAGTCGTAGGTTGGGGCTGACGATCCTCCAGCATCTTCTACAACGTCTCCTGTAAAACAAACAAAATTGTTAGTATTTTATTAAATTAATAATTAATTATTAAAAAAATAAACTATTTAGCTATTTACCACCACCTTTGTCGCCCTCGACCTACTCCAGCCGCCGTCCTCTTTGTTTTTATACAGCTCTCAAATAATTCATCTACTTGGGCGGCAGATCATGTTCTGTCTCCTATATAAGAAAAAAATAGTTAATTAATTAATTAGCATCCTATCTATAAATAATTTGAACACACAAAAAATTTATATTTACTTACCAACTTCCTCTTGCGTATGTCGATTGAGGAAGACCCTTCCGAAAAACAGTCAAGGACGATGTGGGGTTCGCTGTCCGATTCGCCTTATTCTTTGAGGACTCTTGCTAGAAGCCCTTGCTGGTCCAGTACCCCTGGATCTAGAGCCAGACCTTGTTGGCCAGCCATAGGTGCCTAACCAGACTGGATCGGGCGATTGAGAAAGTTTTCCTGATATACTATCCGGTCCACATGTGGAAGATCCGGAACATGGACTCATCGTCGCAGTCCCACCAGTAGGTCAATTGCAGTAATAAGATTAAGCAAAATATTAGTAAAAGGAATTAAACAATTAGGTTACATATTAGATAAAAAAAGGTAATTTAAAAGTAATTACTTTCATACTCTCGGACCAGAAATGCTAGTACTCTGGCAGCACCTGCCTCAAACATCGGTGGGGGAAATGTCTGCGCACGACCGCATTGATGCGCTCGTGAAACTGCCGGTCAGACTTTAAATATATTATAAATTAAACAATTAATTAACCTTTTAAAAATACAATAATGTATTATAAAAAAATTAGGTAAACCAACTTACCTCGCCTTATCAAGGCTGATGTACTGGAGCGCTAATGGGGGTGGGGGGTGGGTTGATGGTGGTGGTGAAGCAGCTGCCGGTGTGGCAAGCCGTTATAATACGTCATCCGAAGCCGTGCATCCAGCTCCAGATATACCAGCATCGTCTGAAGTCTGTGGGAAGGGGGACGGTGCGGGCGTACAAGGTGGTGTGGTGGTCAGGGGATGCTTCCCCAACCTGGGAAGCATCTGACGGTATTGGTGGCAATACCGAGCGACGCCCTCGACCACGCCGTAGAGGCGTTGTAGCACTAGACATTTTCTACACCAATTACATAAAAGTATTTGTCTAAATTTTTGGATTATTGACATTAATATGTCATTAATATATTAGCGGAAAAAAATTACGAAATTGATCTAAATGAATTTTTTGCTTATTTATATTATTATGTAAAAAATGTAAACATATATTGGGAATATTGCTCTAATTTATTTTAATTTTTTTAATATGTAAAAATATTAATATTTGAGAAATTGGTCTATATTAATTTTGTGAGTATATACATTATTATATAAAAATATTATTGGAATATGGTTGTAATTTATTTTAATTATTCTGATTAATAGCAAGAGTGTTAATATTGGAGAAATTGGCCTGAATTAATTTTGTGATTATGTACATTATTATGTAAAAATGATATTGGGAAATATTATTGTAATTTATTTTAGTTATTTTGATTAATATGTAAAAGTGTTAATACAGGAGAAATTGGCCTAAATTAATTTTGTGATCATGTACATTATTATGTAAAAATGATGTTGGGGAATATTGTTGTAATTTATTTTAATTTTCCAGATTATTATGTAAAAATTTATAAATGTATTATTGTTTATATTGCATTAATGTTCGTAAATGTTTTATTAATGTGATTATTATCTAAAATTTTATTAAGTTGCATAAATTACAGAAATTTGTGTAATAACACATAAATTGCATAGGATGGATAAATTTAACAAATTATTGCACAAATTGCTCAAATAATCGAAATTGTGTAGTAACACATAAATTGCATGAATTTAAGATATATTGCATAAATTGCTTAAATTACAAATAAATTACAGAAATTACACATGTATTGCATAAATTTGTTAAATTACATAAATTACAAATAAATTGCATAAATTAGAACATAAACTACACATAAATAGCATAAATTACACCTAAATTGCATAAATTACACATAAATGTTAAAAAATACAAAAAAAATTTAGAAAGATATTTTCAAAAAACATTTCTGAAAAAAATTTCTAAAAATTAAAAATCGAATTTTTTCTAAAAACCAGTAATTTTTTATAAAAATTATGAAATGCTAAAAAAAATTACAGAAAATATTTTTTTCTTAAAAGCCCAAATTTTCTCGAAAATTTTGTCCAAAAAAAATTTAAAAATGGGGGGGGGGGGGGGGGGAAGAAAAATGTAAGGGGTGGGGGTGGGGGTGGGGGTGGGGGTGGGGGTGTGGGAGTTACCTGGAGATGGAGAAATCGGCGGAAAAGATGCAGTGCAAGGCGGCGGACGGTGGGAGGGAGGCCAAGAGTCGCAGCAGCAGAGGGAGGAGAGGGTGGGAGGGAAAAAGAGAAGGAGGAAGGAAGGAGAAAGAAAAAAAAATCTGCTAAGTGTTCTATATATATTGAATTTTGGAGCGGGCGTAGGAACGATCATTTTTAAGTAACCCATTCTTACGTCCGGTCCTAACTTAGAAAACGACATTGTTTTTTGTGATGTACATTATTAAAAAAAAAATCGTTCCTGTTTAGTAACCGTGACTAATACCCGTTCCAAATAGTGCAATACATTGTTGTTTCCGTATAGTATTATGTAAACCGTTCCTCATTTAAGTAAATGGTTCCTATTTGTGTCTCAAATTTAATTTCCCAAAAAATTAAGGAAATTAAAACATATAGAAAAAATCGTCCCAGACATGTTAATGATTCGGAAAAAGTAGACCAAAAAGTAATTAAGATAATGTAAAGCATATAATGTTACGAATAAAATTTGGCAACTGTTCAACAGATAAAGTGTATTTGTATGTACAGAATTATTAGTCTTAGGTAGATTTAAAAAACATCTTATATTGTTGTATTGGATCGCGTAATCAGATCGTTGGATATTATCAAATCAACAAAATACTACATTCGATGATGTTTAAGACATTTTTGTTGTACGGATCCTGAGATATCATATCTGATACACAATGAAAGATGTTAAAAACGAGGCAACTGTCAATCAGACCGTCTTAATTTAGGTCGGACCGCTAGAAATGTTGACATATGGTTAGTGTTGTTATACATTAAAATTTAGCATTAATCAAGATCTCGAATGTAGAGATATCATAATCGAGAACGAAATGAGTATGATGACACTAGACTTTGGCACGGGCTCTGCAACACATTTAGGAACGACACTAGTAAAATACGTTGGAACCGAGTTAGCAACACATGTAGGAATGGGCCCAAGTAATTTCACTATTAGGAAAAGTCAAAAAGAAAATACCATCCCTAACTTAATTTTTCCTCCAGCTTTCCTTCTAGCGCGCAATTAAATTTCTTAGAACAAAAGTAGGAACGGTCAAATGTAATTGACCGTTCCACATTTGACCGATCCTACATTTTGGTTTTTCCTCCCTTTTTTTCTTAATATTTGCCATATTTAAAAGCGGGTTTAGAAATGGGTCTTGAAAATTTTGATATATGAAAAAAATATATTACTTAGGAAAGGTTTTAAAACTTTACATAGAAAATTACTATTTTTTGTTTAGAAAAAACATAAGTTTTTTAACTTATACTTCTACAAGGTTAAAAATAAGTACACAGACACTAATTAATGTCAATCATAATTAGTGTCTTCTACAATCTCGTACTCTTCGTCAAAGTCGTTATCAATCTCGTAGGCCACTGATTGGGATGTACCTACTTCTTGTTGAGTAGCAACAAAAAGATCAATGACTAATTGAATACCATTTGGGTCATGCATGTCATAAATATAGTTGTCCGTCGCAACTTGTGGACTAGAGAGTGCCTCATCCTCTTGAAATGCAATTTCAGTCCAATGCGAGTCAACGATGACTCTTCTGGCTCTTGTTTTGCAAACAACCATCCAGTCTAATTTGTCTCTCTTCATTCTAGTGTACCCCGTGTAGTATACTTGTATTGCTTGCTATGCCAGGATGAATGTTTCGTTCTTTTGGTATAATTATTTGAAGTTTACATCAACGAGGTGATAACAAGGATGTACCTTCATACCTCTCACGGAATCGACCCAGCGGCATCTAAACAGAACGATCTGCATGTTTGGAATAAGTGGGTAATCCAACTGAATTATCTCCTATAGAAGTCGCAGTCCGTGTTGGTATATGATGAGCTTTTGACGCACACCACACTGTTCATAGTGGACTTCTCTATGTTGTGCACTTCAGTGCAGAAGTTGTAGCCATTTACAAAGTAGCACGGGAACGTTGTGACCTTAACTGTAAGACCCCAATAGTGCAACTTCAAAAGCTCGTTTTACGTGTAATTCAATTATGATTTAACCTGTATTGAGAATATTATAAGAGGAACCATATATTAGCAAAGTACAGTTGACACAATTAAAAACACACAACTTACACGATGTTTGAATCAATCCTTGAACTGAGAGGCTACTAGCTCATCAATAGTAGGGTCCTTCGCATGATGGTGCTCGTACAATTGATTCAGAAAGGACCTATTCACATACATAGATTAAAAATTTGAAATTTTAATCTATATTAATGTGAATACACTACATTGATAAATTTATACTTACTCGTAGTATGGCGTGACTACTTAACAGTTGGTCAATATGTACGTCTCAATTGTGTGGTCTTTTCTACCACTGAGATATCTATTCTTTGAAGCACCACTACCTCGACTAGGGTAGTTGAAAACAAATCATTGGATACGAGTGTCGTTCATACAGAGATCGTCATTTCTGCGTGGCCTGTTGCATTTGTTAGGAATTTGGTGTGACACTCCAAAAATTATTATATAATTATGGGATTGACAAATTTTTATAAAGCTTAGTTGATTAGTAACTAAATTACATATTGGAAATGAAATATAATAAAACTTAATGGACTAAATTGGAGTTCAATATAATATTTGAGAGCAAAGTGTATTAATTAAAAAATTAGATAGAATGTAATGATAATTATCAAAAATATTAAAAAGAAAAAATAGAAAGAAGTGCGGTGGGCCATCACCTCACCCACCGCCTCACCTGTCTTTCTTTTTCCTAAATCACACACGCACACACACAAACCACACCAATTACCACATACACACACTAAAACACAATTAGGACTGCGGAGGATCGGGTGCACGATTTTTTAACTTTAATTTATATTATTTCTATAATTATATTATTTAATTAGTTCATTTATTAAATATAATTTATATTGAGCGATGTACTATTTAATTAGGGAATTTTATGAGTTTGACTATTTAAATTAGTGTCGAATTAAATATCAAATTTGATATAAAAATGATATAATTGGTTAATTAAATTATTAGATTTGTTAGATTTAATTATTATTATAGTTAATTTACACAATTTCATCAAAATAATTAACCAAATACATAATTTTATGTATTGTTGTTTAATTAAATTATATACTAACAATAAATATTGATAGAAAATTCATAAAAATATTTCAAAAATTATATTAAAGAAATATTATGTTATTAAAGAGGGAAAATGAGATTTTAATGGTAATCTAATCCAGAGATGTTGTTAAATGGTAATAAATATATAAAGGTTTGATTAAATGAATTCTTATGAATTAGTTGATAAATTAAATATATACTTGAGAAACTTATAAATTGTAGTTACTTAAAAGAAAATGGAACAGTGGTTTAGATTTTAATAAAAATAAAATATTAAAATATTAGTGAAAAATGTACGAACATCATATAATATTTTATTTAGAGTTTATAACATTCTATACATATATTGATTGTACGTATAATACTTTATTATAGGACGTGACGACAAAGTAGAGGGTTGAGCAATCCCTTGTGTTAATTGAAGCATTTTTGGGATTTGAGGTAAGTATAGGTAATTGGATTTATATATATATTGATATGTTTAGTATTATATATTATATATATTGATTTCTTATATTTGATCATGAACTCAAATGTATATTTATATACATGAATTTCGTATATTGGTTGTTTATATAATTAGTTGTGGATTATTTGTTGGATTACCTTAGTATTAGTGGAATTGTTGATATGTGTCATATGTGATCGTAATGTATTGACGTGAGAATGGCATGATTATGTGATCGTATAATTGATTGTTGCATGAAATCGAATTGAGAAGTTATTACTGAGTAAGTAATTATTATAGTGAATAGAATGATAAAGTTAGTGATATTGCTGTTGTGACTTGAAATAAAAGTTGATCTTAACTATTTGGGAACATAGCTAATGATTTACGATAATGTGATTGATGATGTAATATGAAAAATAAATGAATTAAGTTAGGTACTATGGCGCGTAGGGTACCCGGGTATTCCGGGTAGTAGGGAATATCCTGTGTTGTTAGCTACACGCTGGAGTGGTGTGGAGATGCATGTTTATTGTGAAGTTTTGTGTTGATATTGCGACACACTGGGATAGAGAGTGTGAGGAATCGCATACAACTGTATCCTGTACTGTATATGATATGACGTTATTGAGATGATGATGGCCGGCAAAATTATTGACTGATGTGCTCCAATTAGAGTAAGTAGGGCCCTTAGTTAATAAACGATAACGTAAAATATTATGTCGTGGATTGATTAAGAGTCGTGGGTATGCTTTATTATTTACATCTATTGTTACTATATGACGAATACTTATTAGTTGATGTGATTGCAGTTTACGTGACTTGCGGCATGTGTGTGTATATATAGACTGGTTAGCCATATTTACTGAGTAGGCAGCTCAATCATTGCCATGTAATTTTCAGGAGATAGGTCACACTGACTAGCCACATTGGACTTTCAGTCGTGCCGTTGTTCTTATTAGATGAGTCAACCGTGACATCTGAAGGCAGGATTTTGGCTGTTGGGTTGTTAAATATAGTCTTTTTCTGGGTTTGCACTTATAATTTTGAATTGTTGGTTCTTACCTATTTTCCTTTGAGGTTATATATATGAGGACATGTGGTGAGGGTAAATATAAACTTTTAGAGATATCTATTATCTCAAGCGATATTTATATGTTATATTGATAAAATAGAATTTATTTTACAGGTTAGCAAAACTTACTTATAGAATGAGTTGTAATTAAGGAAATGATGAAATAGTGAAGTAAATGTAGTGAGTAGGAGGTGCTGCACATGAGGCTTAAAGTAGTGAGAAGTGAACAGACTGATTTATTCTACAAGGTAAGCCTCTACAATTACGCCTCGACATATGCTTTATTTTTCACCTTCATTTTCAAGCCTCGAAGGAATCTAATAACCGGATATTTATTAGAAACAAGTGGATGACACTAGAACTATTACCAAGAACTAGAATAACTTATGTAACAATTATCTCTCAAATGGATACATCCACCTATATTGCACAGGCCCTCCCACGCGTGCTTCATATGGAAGATGGAGCATTAGGTGCTCCATTAAGTGGAAGAAAGCAGGCAGAAATATTTTCTCGAGGTTGCACAAGATGATTGTAACACTACCCTCCAATTCTTTTACCTAATTCACATCGAGCTCCGAACATAGGATCTGGAATAGAAGCTGACCTCAGTCAATGCACTCCACACCAGCTTACGAAGCATTTCACGGAAGGGAATAGGTATCAACTTTTGCATGAATATGTGACAATCATGACTCTTCATGCCATGAAGCCTCATCTCCTTTATGTTGACACAACGGGCCAAATTAGATGCATACCCATCAGGGAACTTGAGATGACTAATCCATTAACATATCCTTCTACTCTTTGGTCAGGGTATACACTACTTTGGGCATTACGTTCGACCTTCTTTTGTCTACCTCAAGCTCCAATAGATTACATATGATGTTGAGGTCTTTCCCTGCATTCAGAATATCCTTCGTTTTTCCTTTTATATACATCACGGTATTGAATATATTATCAAACACATTCTTGTCAATGTGTATGATATCAACATTGTGTCTTATCAACACGACCCTCATTGGGAATGTCTCGTTCTTCACACTGTCGTGCGTCAGTACACCCACATGCCACAAATTCTACAACTCCTCGATTGGCGGCTCCAAGTAAACATCGATGAAACATTTCAGAATGGGGGAACAGGAGATCACCATCGTCAGGAACATATACTCTTCACTCATGCACATTCCTGGGGGAAATTGTACATATAAAGGGCCAACATGAGTACGTATGACCATACTATCCGTGAGGTGCGTACCTATCTGTGCACAAAATCAGTCTAAATTATAGGGCTTTGTTGCAAAATTGAGATATGTCCTGTCAAAATACCTCCATGCCTCTGCATCAGACGGATGATACATGGATCCCTCCTCCATTTGATGGTTGGCACACCACGTTATTTGCTCGGCAGTCAATTCCGAAGCATATAGCCACTGCAGGCGAAGGTTAATCGGTAGGTACCTAAGAATGGCATACGGTGTCTTCTTGCGATTAGGATTTCGCTCCCTGGTCAGCTTGTACCTACCTTCTCCACAAAACTTGCAGTAGTCCAAATAAATGTCGTCTTTCCAGTACAACATGTAACTATTCTTACATGCATCAATCTTCTAAATAGGTAAGCCCAAGTCTCTCATCAATTTCTTCGTACTATAGTAATCCTGGGACAGGGTGTTGTCGCGCGACAATATATAATCTACCCATTGCGATATTCGATATATCCTGAGAAATATGGCCCTCGGCTTTGATATTCACCAACTCAGCTACAACACCCAGTTGAGTTTGGGTGCAACCGTTCCGCAACGACTGCTCGACAGCATGCACTACATCATGAAATCAATCTGCCAGTCCAGATACATAATCATAAGAGCCCCGACAGTAATATGAACTAGGCCCTGCATCAGTTGGACACGATCTTGTACCATTGTCGTTATAATTAGAAGGCCAGACATGCGGCCGGGCAACATCATAAATCATCCTCTGTGCCTAATTCATCTACGTCGCATCATCCCAAGGCATACTTGTCCCCTGCATAACATGAGAAATGGGAGTTTGCTCCTCCTGCAACTGGGGCACCGTTACGGCCTCAAAATACTCATGTGCCCTCTTCTCGCCATGAATAGTTCAATTGTAATATTTTGGTATAAAACTTTTCATAAATGGTTTAAATTTACCTCGTCTGTGGTTTTGAAGACTTCATTTTTGCACTTCCGACAAGGACACCTAATTTTCTCACCATCCATATATGAATGCTGACACTTCACCCGTTCTATAAATGTAGCAACACCATCCTGAAACTCCATAGTAAGACCAGCCCTATTTGGAAGGTTATTTTCATACATCTATCTCCTCAACTGCCTCAACATAATGATTAGTCCTACGCGCACACACATATATTACTATAATTAATATTAAACTTAATTAAATATAATAAAATTACAACAAATATATATATATATATATAATCAATTGACAAATAAAGGGTTAAAGTTGTTATCAAATCAAAACAACTCCAAATATCGACGATAATTCAAGACACAATTCTCGGACAAGAGTACAAAAATATTAGTATAGAGTACAAAAAATTTTGAGAGAAATTAGAAAATAGAGAGAGAATAAGAAGGATTGAAAAACATAGTGAGATTAAATGGAAGAGAGGAACACATTTATATAAAAAAATTTGGCGCGGTCTTAGGAACGGGTATAGGAACACATATCTAGTTGTTAAAATGTAGCCATTAATTCCTACTTTTGGAACGGTGATAGAGACGGCCTTTGGAACGGTCTTCTGACTGTTGAAATATAACAATTGATGATAAGTTGGAACGGAAGCAACAACACATAGGAAATAATTTAAATGAACTATTCCAATTTGTTTTACATTTTACCACGGTTTTAGTAACGCATTGCTTATTAAATTAAACTCAGTTTTTAGAATAGGTTCTGGGATATTATATTACCAGTGTACAGTGCCCGTTTCAAACTGTATTTCATTTAGGATTATATTTTCGAACTGTCACTTTTCGGACACATTTTACAATGAAAATGTGAACAGTTAGGTTGTTTCCATTCCTAAATATAACATAGTGTTCCAAACTGAATTTCAAATATTTTTCGTTACTATTTTAGCATGGATTTTGAAACGGGTTTACTCACTGTTCTTTTGGAACTCAACATGGGACGGTTGAACCGTTCCAAATTTAAAAATAAAAAAAAAAAAAGTTCCACCTAACGTCAGCATTCACTATTTATTCCTAAAGTGCTTGAAAGATCGTCCCAAGATGGAACGGTCTTTGGAACGATTGCCCTGACCATGCCAAAGTTTGACTTTTTTTGTAGTGACACTTTGCTCCCTTGAACTATACATTGTCTCATATACACCCTTAAAATATGAAAGGTAACAAAAATACCCTGACAAAATAATTTGGCATTGATAGGACAAAAATGTACTTTTCATTTACCCCTATACATTTTATTTTATTTCTTAAAATATATTTATTAAAATATCTGTCCAAACTATTTTTAGTGATTTAAAACTTTAGTCATATTTTATTAAAAAAATAATATTTATATTTTTTATAAAATATGGAACACAAAAAATATTTATTAGCTCAATATATGCTAATATATTTCACAAAGTAATTAAATTATGTTAAAAGATATATGTAAATATGTGTTATTATATAATGAATATAATAATATAGAAAAAATATGTTATATAACTTATAAATTTTTATTCAATTACGTTTCCACGTAATAAAAATATATCATATCCTTACTCAAAAATATTATATTAATTATATAAATTTGCATATTTTACAGTACATATATGTATTGATAATTTATCTTTAAAAAAATTAATGTATAGAACAACACAAGCAAAATTTATGTAAATTTTTACCAGTTCTGTAAAAAATAAAAAAATTATAAATTTATGGAGTTTATATAGATTCTATACTCAGTATAAAAATCATAAATTTTTTATAGTGTTTATTTTAAATAAAAATTTATAATAATTCATATTATAATTAGGAGAATGATTGTAATAGAGATATTTTAGTGTTGTAAATGATATGCACATTTTCATTATAAAAAAATGAGTTGTATATCATGAGGAGCTATTTTGTTATATTTTATAATTCACAGATGTAAATACATTTTATGCATAATTTGGGCCTGCAAAGTGTATTTAACCCTAAAAAATTGCAATCTACCTATCTGTGTTATGGACTACAGGCAAACAATCCCTTTAATAAAAATAAAATAGCAATTCATTCTCTTGGATTTTTGAAAATATAGCAATTTATCTCTCTATATTTTTAAAATTGAGCAATTTACTTCCTTAGACAGGGAGGTAAACTGCTTCATTTTTTCAAATACAAAACGATACATTTTTATTTATTTTTATAAGGGGATAGTTTGATCATTTTCGATATCACATAGAGATAAAATGCATTAAACCCCTCTTAACACTAAAAAGAAGACATTATTCCAATAACTATATGACGAAATAAACATCTATCATTCACTTGATGCCTTAAACCTTAATATAAAACTAGCTATATATGGAACACAATTCAATGCGTGTGCATAATTTATTTTTTATTATCTTTAGTGCAAAAAATAATTTGCCCTCATCTAAATAATGATTGTTTTTCCATTTCATCATCTAAATTTTTTAAATCAATTAAACTCGTGTAGGTGGTAATTTAATTACATCTGCCATATAAATTGGTAACTTGTAAAACTAGTATAATTAGAATGATAAATTAAAACAATATATATATATATATATATAAATTTAGATGTCTAATTACAAAAATAACACTGTAGTTCAGATGGCAAAATAATTTTATCCTTATTTTTATTTAATTTATATATAAGATAAAATAATAATAGATCATAATTCATATCAATGATGTCACTCCTTTTATAAATTGATGGTATGATTTAAATTTTTATAAAATATAAATCAAAAAGTAGTTATAATTGGACAGTTTTATAAAGAAAAACGAAAGTAAAGATAATTTTCATAAAATAAAATAAGGTTAGAAAATGTATATATATATGATACTTAAAACTATGGGTTGTATAGACGTGTCATTAATTATCATTAGTGATAATTTTATGTCCAATTTTCTTCCCTAGTAATTATATTCTGACAAGATCATTGTCGATTAATGTATATTTATTTTGAAGTAAGAACCTTGAATTATTATTAATTCAAATAAATATATTACAATCATTTTGAATATCAATATCTAACAAAAATCATTCACCAATCATACCCTGGTCAATAACATCAAATAAACCAAATTTAATCAACACCTTCTACTACGATAGATAATACCTACTATGCAGTGGAAGCAATACTTACTATGCATTAAAAACAACATTCCACGTATATGACAGAGTTCGAATTCATAACCTTTAATGTTATGGATCAACCTTACGAATTGAACAAGACTTCATCGACACTTTATGTATATTTTGAATTGTTGAACAAGACTTCATCGACACTTTATGTATATTTCAAATAACAATTTTATTGTTATGATTAGTCAGACAAAACTTGCTAAGTTAAAATGTATATTATTAATAAAAACTAAAATTTTTTATTAATTAGTTGTTGGTGACAATCCAATACCGTAAACAAAAGGAAGTAGCTCTCAAATTAAATGTGATTTAATTCTATAGAACAAATATTTTTTTGTTTTTTCATTCGTTCTTTCCCCCCTAAGCTGTCATTTCAATTAATATTTCTAAGATAATAATATATAAATCATGAAATTTACTTTTTCTTGTATGTAAAAGCATGGATTTTCCTCAAATGAAAATTAAAAAAAAAAAAAGAAAAAGACTAATTAGAACTAGAAAAAAATATATTTTTAATGCTCAACTCTAGGGTGATTTGTAAGATGAGAATCAAATTTTTGAATGGCTAATTTTAATTCCTTTATCACTATTTTCTTTTTTAACCAAAAACCACCCATGAAAGGTAGGGGAATTTTTTCTAAGTAGTGCAACTTCAGTTGTTGATCCGATAGATTTCGGACGGAAAAAGTTTGTGTTAAATTTTGACTATTTTGTTGGAAGAATATAGGGTAAATTATATTTAAATTTTTAAAATTTGATATAATTATAATAATCTTCTGATTACAAAAAAATTATAGATATTCTCATCAAATGAACAATAATTATGTAGCCTTTAGACAGTGAAGTAAACATTACTACTTTATACCCTTAGTGAAATGTTTTAGTAAATAATTGAAAAATACAAAAAAAATTGAAGATGGGTAAAATATAAATAATCTATAGGGTATATTAGTCAATAAAAATATTTTTAAAAAATTTATTAAATATATATGATTAAAATTATAATTTATGATCTAAGAGGCATTTTGGTTACCAGTTCACTACAAAAATTAGATGCAAACCTAACACAGGGTAACTGAATGGGCTCGTTGCTAGAGAATGTTAATCATCAGGTATTTTTAGTTTTTGAAACAACGAAAATATATTTATAGCTATGCCAAATTTCAGAGAAGGTGATTGTTATTTATCCAAAAAGTATGAAAACTTAGTGCAGTGCATTAGACTGTTGACTTTCTTTCAGTTGAAATTTATACTTTAAACTAGTAAGTATGTGCCATCCTATATTTATGTGCATAATTTTTAAAAATAAATAAAAATTATAAATTGTATTATTAGTTTTTATAGTTTAAAAAGTACCTAAAATATATATTAAGATAATAAATTAATATAAATATTTTGATTTATAAAACAAATTGACAAACAAAAGATAATAAATAATGTTGAAAAACAAAAAATGCATGAAAGAAAATAACCACTGAAAGGTAGTTGGCCAAAATGCAATATTTGTATTAAAATAAGGGTAAATTACAACGGGTCCTTTGAGATTTTTCATAATTATAATTACTCCTTATTGTTTGAAAAATTACAAGTACCACTAGAACTAATGGCCATACAATAAATACCTTCTACAATAAGCTATCATAAGATAGTATTTGTGAGATGACTATTAATTTTAAGAAAATATTTATAATTTTTTTGTTGGGTATTCGGTCGGGTTAGTGAACCTGTGACCCAATATGCATTCATATTTGAGATAGGTTTGAGTCTCCCAAATATATATTCGGATAAGGACTTTTATGTGATAAACCTATCTAGAATAAAGTTTGTAGTCTTTCAATTATGTATTGGGTTATGGACTCTTTTTAGGGAAAGGGTTATGTATAGTTATAAATAAGGTATATGGTCGTGATCAAGTTACAACACAGAAATACAAATAAGTTGATCACAATACTCTCTTCAAGCCTCTCTCTCTTTTTCTCTCTACGCTCTTCTTTGGAGGATCACCATAGGCCCCTTGGATTTGAGATGTGTAAATAAGTGGATTACACTAGTAGTAATCTACCAAGGCGAGTAAGGGTATGATCGTGGTTTGCACAAGTCTTGGAGCAAGATCCAACGTGGGAGAGATCATGAAGATGTTTGTGGGAGATCTTGGACGCATTCATCGGTTGATCTAACATCAACGAGGAAGATGATGTGTTCATGATCTAGTCAAGGTATAGGCTTGCACACGAGGCTGATCCGTAGCAGGGATTGACATGCTTCCACTATTAAAGGTTAATTCGATTCACAATTATGTGCCTTTATGACTAATATCTATGTGCATATAATCCTTATATTTTATGTGAAATTTATTTATGAGATAATTACATGAATTATCTATTGTTATTTTTAAACAGTGGTATCGGAGCCGTTGTAGCTTAGTCTCACTAGAATTGCCTGATTGATCACGGAACTTTTTATGCTAGAATTTTTTTGGCAAAATTCATTTTAAATATGAAAGCATGGAATTTTTCATTGATTTTTTTCACCATATGTAGATCTTACTATGTAGATCATGTGGTTAAAATTTGGTGAAAATCAGATGAGTGGTTTGTGAGTAATATCAAACCCTAATTTTTAATTTGCTTTCTTTGACCAAAAAATTGGACCTAATTCTGTGATTTTTATCAAAGTATTTTGTGCTATGTTGTAGAGCATGAAAAGAGGTTTGAAACGATACATGAATCATTGAAAATGAGTTTAAAATGAATGATATATGAATTTTTTACATGAAAACACACATTCGCTGGAATTTGACCGATGAAGTTGTCGGAAAAGGTCGCCGGAGCCAGCTATTGAGTCAGCACCAATCAAGCGCCGTTGAGTGCAGGTCCGCGCCAACATGCATGCTGACTGCGCACAGTCACGTGGGGCCAAGTTGACGCCCAGCCATGATCCAACTAAGGCTGTGCTGATCGAGGGTTGACTGTGTTGACCGCAAAAATATGTACTTTTATTAATTATTATATCAATTTATGCCATTTTGATTTCTATTGCAATATTTTGTGATTGCAATTTATGCCAATAAGATTATATTGTGATTGCAAAATTTGTGGTTGTAATTGCTAAACATGATTTATTTATTATTGCAATATTTGTAATTGCAATTTATGCCTTTATTTTTTATTGCAATATTTTGTTATTGTAATTTATGTCAAATGTGATTATTTTCATTGTCATATTTTTATGATTGTAATTTATGCTAGCATATTTTTTTATGTTACACAAATTTACTAATAAATGCTCTCATTACATTAAAGTATGTCCATTTTATTGCAATATTTTTGGTGGCAAATACTGCTCTCATTACTTTTATGCATGCATTGATAATTGCATAATCATATATGTTTATTACAATCTTTTTTGAGAATATGTGCAATATGTTTTTGTGATATGAATATATAGACATTGACATTTCAGTGCTCATGTACTATATGAGTATTTTATTATCATAGAGATAATTTGTGATAATAGTGGTAATTAAAGTGGTATTCTCATTATTTTGGATTGATGTAGTAGACTTTATATCAATGTAATTTACCTTTTTTTTAGAGAATGTATTTCTTACGCCAATTTTTCAGAGGTCATGTATTATTTTTTAGTGGGAATATGTTTCGCTCTTCACCATCATAGGATCAAATTATCTCAATATGATGCACCAAATGTTAGTGTAGCTCATGCAGGGCTAATTTTATTTTTATTTTATTCATATTGCGCATTGTATATATGTGTCATTTTTTTTATGGATATAGAGTTATTTTATTCATGGTCAGTTAATAATTTATTATGACTTTTACTCAGTGGGAGATGATTACTAGTCGAGCGTGAAATTTTCAATTTCATTGGGTATAAAGAAATAATAAACAATTTACTTGGATTTAGAATAAAACAAAACAGTACTAATTTTTGCACAAAATTAGAGATCTTAGATTGATTCACTATTTTATTTAAGTCAGTTAATGGGGTGGATGGATAATTGCTTAATATTGTCGCCACTTGGACGCTGACAATTGATGATGGATCAAGCAAAATTTGAGTTTTTCTTAGTTAAGTTGCAAACTAGGAAAATGTGTCTGAGACTTGTTAAGCTCTATTAATCGATATGAGCTCACTCATTCTTAAGTCGCTAATCAAGCTAACTCATGGATATCTATTTTTCAACTAAAGAAATAGCTAACTAGGTTGATTTTTATAGTTGAAACACAAAATTGATGCACATGTTGCCCATATTGAACTAACTAAAGTGTTGTTTGATTAAACAAAAAGTACTATGATAAGTGAAAACTTGATCCACAAAATGATAATCATCACTTTTGTTTAGATAAGTGACACTAACAAATGTCAAAGTGCTATGAAAAATTGATCACTTCGTTCGTAATTGAACTGGGAGGAAGTTCAAGTAACAACTCTCTTATTTGTTTTGCTAGAGTCTCCAAATCTCTCCCTAGATGGATGGTAGATGTACCAAGACCAAGCACATAATTGGAGATTGAGCAAAAAAAGGCATTATCAGTGTTTTGCACTAATAAAAATTGTGGCTTATGCTCAAGAGAAGGCATTAAGTGCCAGCCCATGCTCATTGAACAGTATGAGCTCTACTAATTAAGAGTCGTGTTAAAAGCAAGGGAGCCACTCTGAAGACTTGTGTAAAAGGCACTAGCAACCAATTATAGTCTAATTGAGTTGAAAGCACTTTTAACACAATTGTTATGTGTTTTTTGGTTTATCTAGCCTATATGCATTTTTTGACTTCTTGCATTTATATTTCTTTTTCCATTTTCATATGTGATGGCATATGGGGTTTGAGAATGACCTTATTAACTAGAACAAACCACCTGATTAACTCGTTAAAATCAACCTTTATGAGGAAGATAATGTTAGCTAGAGGAGGCCACCTGGTTCACTCGCTAAAGCTTAAGGAAGACTATGTTAGGTAGAGGAGACCACTTGTTCACTTCTTAAAATGTTATTCTCCCTTGAGATTGACCATGTTAGCTAGTGGTCACTTGGTTTACTCGCTAAAAGTCACTACAAAATTCTTTCTAGCAAAAAGAGTTTGCCAGAAAATAAAAAGGTTGTTCAAAACCTCTAAGCTTGTCCACTAATCCATGCGGACTAATGAGCATGAGGTATTGAATGATGCAATCATATTTCTCATGCTGTTGGTTAGTACAATCCCATTTCACTAGTTAAAAGGTGCTAATACTAGCAATTTTTTATAAGAGTAGAGAATTATAGGAAGTGAACATTATGGTTCTGCGTACTAACAAGAAGCAAGAGTATCATGTCTAATTATGTTAGACAAATACGGAGGAATATAGAACTGCAAATCAAATCATGATTCTAAACTTTTCGCACCTATCTGAGCTTGCAAAAGGAGAAGAATCTAACATTTCTAGACATGTCTAGAAATTATTTGGCGCAAGATGATTTTGCATTTCACTTGGGTAGATCCAACTTTTGAGTGTAGCCTACAATACGAAAAAGTGCCTCTACATAGTTTTCCAACCCTTATTAATATGATAGCAAGCATATGCCATGTACCTATGACAACTTATGGAGGAATTAGTCGCGCAATATAGATTTCTTAAGAGGAACCTTTTTGATATTTGAGGTGAATGGGAATCTTAACTGTGAGAATGAAGTTTCTAAAGGAAGGTGCTCCTTTCATGCAATGATCATATTTTATTCATCTCCAATTGCAAGAGATAATCTAAGCAACTCAAAAGTCAGTAGGAGGCTGACCAGAATAATGATTCTCAAATTTTATAAATAAGGAGAGAACATTAAAAGAAATATTTCCCATCATCTATGTGAGAGTAAATGGGTATCCTCCATACTTATTATGTGGATTTTGATGAGTCAAGTTTTGCGAATTGACTTCACTTAACGCTTAAAATGGACAATTGCTTAAAGAGAACTGATAACCCTAATGACTAAGAATGAAGCTAAGACAACAGGTTGATCTTCTATCTATGTACAAGATCATTGAAAATATGTGGTTTCGAAATGTTAAGCGAAAAGAAGATAGTTTATAAAGGTCAATTGCTGGCGAACTACTTACGCCCACTTGAGGGGTGTAGTTTTGAGACATTTTCCATGAAGGTGAGAAATTGTTTGAATTTGCCATAGCCACTATCGCCACTTTCATCTAGGTGTGCCTAGATAATGATGGTTGACATATCCAAATGAGAAGTGGACATGAGGATCAATGTGGGTCTTCTAGTTAATTCAAGTAGTGGGGCAAGCACAAGTTTGATGCTTGTAAGCTCCATTTATAACTTGAAATATTTTCCAAGTAGTATAAACCTCAATTCCATTAAGCTATCATTTTATAGGCTTAACGATAATCGAGATGATCAACGAATATGTCAAGATAGTGAGAGAATATAGCTCTCACTGCCATGTGGGCGAAAAAGTTTGATGGCTAGAAGTGATATGGAGATATCGCCAAATAGAGTGGTTGTCTCTCACATGGACATAAGGAGAAAGTATGATACATATATAGTGTTTAGGTATTGAGGTTGTATACGAGTCATACTATCCTTATTGATACTTCATAATCACATTGTTCTTAGTTAAATGAGATGCCTTGAAATTGAAACAAGAAAAAAATGCCAATGAGTACTAATTGATTAAGCATTGTAGAATATTTGATGCACATTGTGTGATGCGATTAAGTGATCAATAAGATATCTATGGATGTAATCTAGGATCAATTGAAAATCATTTGGTCATGATGCACGTGGTGATGCACATACGTGAGACGTTGTATGCTTTAGGCGCCAAATATTGTTGGAGGATCTAGTATACAGATACCCGATATTTTTGATGAGACATGCGCATAATTAAGTTGTTCTCCAACATGTTCTACAAGCAGTATGACCGCTTATTCCTTATACTTAGCCTTGGTATGTGTGAAGGCATGTATGTTAGTGGTAAAGGATCATGCAAAACTTGATTCTTGTTGCTTGTGCGAACATGCTTGGTATTGAATCATGAAATGTCACTAGGCCTTGATTGGCCCCGACACTGCGATAGCGAGTGGGATGAGACTTAAAAGATCATTTTACATAAATGAGTCATGCGATTCATTATCTTCACACTTGAGAAGTGGGGAAGGATAATAGATAATGAATAGTCGCCTTAGATAGAGGAGCTAAGGTGAGATGATATATTTGATAAATATGAAGTATATCCGCACTTCATAAAAGGCCTAATTTTGAGTTGAAAGTGCAAACTACTAGAAGGCATTAAGAGAGTGACTGTCCGGTAATGCGCAAGTTAGGTGCTTGGATAACACTTGTACGTAGGTTCATATGATGTTAAAAGTGTTGACATGCCCAAATTAAGTAGGAGCTCCATCATAATATGTCTTCATACTACATGTGCTTTGAAGACGACCTCTTATGGGAAGTTACTGAATAGTCCCAACTTCATCGCTGTGTGAGCCCATACTGTTTTTTATACCCTTTGGGACTGTGGACTATGTCATGAGGTGTAAGCTTGATGACGCTATTTTAGCATGATATCCAATGATCATGAGTGATTTGGTCTGTTGGAGCATGTCTAGGAAAGCTATCAAGACCAAGTTTATTGGTATGAGAGGCTGAGGAAGAACTAAGTGGGTAATGCACTTGCATTCAATTGTTCATAGCCAGGGCGACTGTTTTGGAATATGTCTGACCAATCATAAACATAGCTACATATTTGAGTGAGTTAAGCATGTTCTATTTATTGAGGGATCTAGAGATGCTTGATTAAGTGCAACCACATAGTTTAGGGTACACAGCTAGTTGGTGAGTTGTAGGGTTATGTTAGTTTTATGACGAGTTAATATAACTCTCCTCATTGTTCTTTATCGCTTGGTTGCAGGCCTCATTTCCTATATGAAGGGATGAAAGTGAGATTGAGAAGTTGAGATAATGAGTATCTTGGAGATTGAGTCAAATATGTATGAGTGGGAGATGTTGGATATTGGGTCGAGTTAGTAGACTCGCAACCCAATATGCATCCATATTTGAGATCAGTCTCTCAAATACATGTTCGGATAAGGACTTCTCTGGGATAAACCCTATCTAGGATAGAGTTTGTAGTCTTTCAATTATGTATTGGAATATGAAATCCTCTTAGGGAGAGGGTTATGTACACCTAATTGTGAACAAATTACAACACAGAAATACAAATAGTTGATCACAGTACTCTCTCCAACTCTCTCTCTCTCTCTCTCTCTCTCTCTATGTTTTTTCTTGAAGGATCACCATAGGCTCCTTGGATTTGAGGTGTGTAACTGAGTGGGTTACTCCAGTAGTGACCCACCAAGGCGAGTAAAGTATGATCGTATTTTGTACAATTCTTGGAGCAAGATGCAACATGGGGGAGGTTATGAAGATGTTCGTGGGAGATCTTGGAGGCATTCATCAGTTGATCTAAAATCAATGAAAAAGATGATGTGTTCGTGATTCAGTCAAGGCATAGGCTTGTAATGAGGTTGGTCGGTATTCGTGGATCAACATGCTTCCGCTACTAAAAGTTAATTCGATCCACAATTATGTGTCTATATGATTAATATCTGTATGCAAATAATTATTTAATTAAATGCTAGATTTATTTATGAGATAATTATATAAATTATTTATTGTTATTTTCCAACATTTTCAATAACAAATAAGCATTTATAATTATAATAAATTTTAAAAAAACTTCACCATAATTTGTCCTTGGAACACCGACACAAACATGGTTTTGAGTGGAATCCAACAAGAAGCTAGATGCTCCACATAAAGAATCATATTTTAACAAAGATTAGTGGAACTTTTTTCTATGAAAGTTCCTACGCCAATAGAAAAGGTGAAGTGACTGCAAACGCATGAATGTCGTGGTGTATTTTATTCACTTAATACTTTCATGCTCAAATATTCCAATTAAGACAAATTTTGATGATTTGCAATTTTTAAGATTATCATTTTGCTGTCCCTTTAAATAGTCACTTTGAATAATAATAAGTATTTTGTCGTTCCCACATGTAGTTGGGGGCCTCTTGGGAAGCTTCATTCACCACAAAAAGATTTTAAGAGGAATATGAAAGTGTTAAAATATTTTCTCTAGAAAAAAAAAAAAACAAAGAAAGAAGAAAGAAGAGGTATGTTTTTCTTTTTTAAAAAATGACAATCATATATATGTATGGTTTTTTAAAAGAAATCCTCGTTGTGGAGTTACCCAACTAAGGAGACTTAACTGCCATGATCAAAATACTTTTCAAAATTTATTGAATAAAAACAACAATAGTCGTTATACAATTGTAATTAATTAGTATGCGTCATAATATTTATTTTTAATTAAGCTGATCAACCATAATAAAAAAGTTATATTTCTTTTAGTGACATTATACCTTTTGTACTAAGCACGATTTTGTATAGGCAAAAAATGCAGGTTCCCCCATATCATATAGGGTATGCGAAAATCATTCTCCTATGCGGAAAAAAAAATAACAAATTATTTTCTTGTTATTTTCAATATAGAGCAAAAAATGCCTTATAGGGTGTTGTAATGCACACACCCTTCTTGCAGTTTTGTCTAATTTTTAAGAATAAAATATTGTTATATATATAACATATTTATATAAAAATATATTAATATCTACAAAATTACTTATAATTTAGGATAAATTATAGCTATCTCTCTTGAAATTTTGCAAAATTACAAACACCCTTTTATTGTTAGAAAAATTATAAGTACCCCATCGAATGAAAAAAAATTAGGGATAATTACATCTAACACTCTCTAACCTATGGTCTATTTACGTAAATTACTCTATCTTTTGAGAAATTACACATACACCCTCTAGAAATATTAACAACATTACACAAATTACCCTTATTTTTTGGCTGGCTACAATTGTTTGTGTAATTACACAAAAAATAACGGTGATTCATGTAAATAGATTATAGATTAGGTGGTCTAAATGTGATTATCCCAAGTAATTATGTAGTCCTAAATAGTGGATGGATATTACTACTTTATCCTTATAGAAATTTTATAAAAAATAAAAGATACATATTTAAAAACTATAAAAAAAATTGATGGTGGGTAAAATAAATAATCCATAAGAAACTATTAGTCCAAAAAATATTATAAAAAATATATAAAATTATAATTCAATAATCTAAAAGGGCATTTCAGTTAGTTTAATATAAAAATTAAATAAAAATCTAATGAATGCCAATGAGACGGGTTCATTATTACATAGATGTTACAATTAATGAAGTTTTGTAATTTTTCAAACAAACAATGAGATATTTAAATTCAAATCTCAAGGGTAGTTGTAATTACCCTTTTTAATTTAAGAAACAATTCATCCTAATCTCCACCAACCTGTCACCACCAATCCAACTCCGCCACCACCCTCCTGGCGCCTAGCTTTCCATATCTGCCGCGGCCCCTCCTCCCCCTCCCTGTAGTATTGTCATTACCCCCTCTACTTCCCTCCCACAGTTGACCTCCCCCTTCCCTCCCTTTCCTATCGACGCTGCCTCCCCCTTCCTTTCCATTCCCTTCCTGCTTGTTGGCGTCGCCTCCCTCTTTCTCCCCCGTCAATAACCCCTCACCTTCACCCTCTCGTCCCTTTCCCATCGCCTCCCCTTAGTAATTATTTATTCCGTCACATCACACTCTATATCAATGTAACATAAATAATAACGCTAATTATACTTAGACCCCCTCTAAAAATATTAAAGTATACTTTTTTCGAAGAAGTTTTGATATTACACTTACACCCCATTTTGAAAATTCTCCATTTACACTTGACCTTGTTGTATTAGGATTTTGGTAAAAAAATACGGATGTTAGCAAAAAAAAATTAATATAATTTTTTTTATTTTACCCCTCATTTAATATTTTCATGTATATTTTTGTCTTCAAAAGGGATAAATATAATATATATATATATATATGGTGAGGTTAACATCATTATACTTGTTTTCTTAAAAGTACAAATTATTAGATGAGAGCCCATAAAGCCCAAGAGGGCAAGAGACAGACAAGCATTCCCCAGAGAATAGAATAGTCAAAAGAAGTCCAACCGACTCAAGTCCGAGAGGGCCTGATCCAAGAAAGTCATACAAGCACATAAGGAAGCCTAGGGACTTGAATTCCCCCATCTAAAGTCAAAGGTCCTCTATATGGCTCTATGGGGGACCTAGGTGGCAGCCATGCAGGACCTTTAGAGATCCCCTCACAGAATTGGATAAGGACCAGTAGCCCCCTCAAGAACACGTAACGCCCCCAAAGAGAAGTATTATAAACCTTAAACATTTTGGACTCCAGATGAGAGAGGTCTCCTCAATTGCCTCCTTGAAAACCCGAGAAGGCACCTTTAGTACCAAACAGACTGTAACAGTCCTTCGAATCTGAAGGGGATCCTCCAGTTGTTCCTCAAGTCTGAGGGGGATTAGCCAATCACTAGGGACGCTGCACCAAATCTGAAGGGAATTCAATATTATCCAACAACTTTGAGGTCATACTCCCCAAATTCGGGACCTTATTCGTGACATGTCGACAAGATCAGAATGACACGATCAAGGCACATTTACATATGTTCATATGTTTTACTCTTTGAGTCTACCTACTACGGCTTTTACCTTTTTGCTACCATGTAGTTTAAAGGAGCACTGTAATTTTGATCTTAGAGCTTTGATTCCATATAAATCTCTCTATTGTACACAAAAATCTAGCAATAGCACTCTCTACTTCACTCATTTATACGTTTTTATCTTCTAGCACTTATACCACCACTTTTCACTTCGAGTGGGCTGAGCACCACATTTCTTGCTCGCATCATTTATTCCAGATGTGTGTTTTTAACATGCATCAATTGGTGTTGCCTCTAGTATCACATAACTAAAACGTGATATAATGAAATCTACGAACGCCAAAGCTAACACATCCTCAGATGACTCTGTTAGAAAGATGGTCCCTCTCACATTAGAGGACCTCCAACGGATGATTAATACCTCTGTTCAAGGCCCAATTTCAGCTGCCCCACCATTTTCATTTTAACGCTAATGTCTCTACTGATCTAATTTTTAATGCGTAGGGAATCGTGAGACAGGACATCTCCTCAGGGAGAAGATGAGAGCACCATACCCTACAAGAAAATGCCCCCAGGGACTGCACATTGATAAGCTTCAGTAGGAACTCTTAGACCTGCAAATGCATGTCTTAAGGTTCCCCTTGAAGGAGTATGAGGGTACCTCCTTCAGCGAAAAAATCCTGACAGACGAACTCCCCCTTAACTAGGATGAACCCAATCTAAAAGAGTACGAAGGAACCATGGATCCTCAGGAGCACCTATCAAGCCTCGAGAATGCTGCCCTTCTCCACCATTATTTCGTTGGGATCAAGTATTGTGTGTTCGTAACCACCTTCACACAATCGGCTCAATAGTGGTTCAACCAACTGCCCCAAGATCAATCCGATCGTTCGGAGAATTTCACTCTCTCTTTCTCCATCAATTGCCAGCAATAAACAATGTCAAAGACAATTATGAGTCTTTTTATCCTACAACAAAAACGAAGGAGAATCACTGAGGGAGTATCTTGGTTGTTTTAACTTAGAGGCCTTGAGGTCCCCATTCCAACATCTGATATACGGACTTGTGCTTTTTCCCAGGGATTACAAGATGAGGACTTGTTCAAGTCTTTAACTTAGAAGGCCCTTCCTTATTTTTAAAATCAACTAGCCTATGCTGAAAAATACATTAACTTGGATGAGACTAGGGAGTACAAGAATGAACCTCGATGCAAAATGCAAGGAACAGGAGGACGAGGTCCTACCCCACACAGGCACTTTCTCATAATAAAACCCTGCCCCAAGGAAATACCTTCTTAGCCTTTTTAGGAAATCAAAACGTGCCCGCAGCACCTTCTCAAAATAAAGCCATACCCATAGGTAGATACCTTCTTAGCCTTTTCAAAATAAAGCCCTACCCATAGGCATGCACCTTCTGATCCTTCTAAGAAAAAATTCTGTCTTCCACAAAGGCACACTAGTCTTCCACCGTAGAGCCATGCCTGCTCTCCTTCAGATAGACACTTAGATTTTTCTTCAAAGGACTTATAAGCTCTGATCTGTGCAGGCACCTACACTCTCCTCCGCAGAGGCACCTAAGCTCTGCTTCAAG
This sequence comes from Sesamum indicum, assembly GCF_026168435.1. Lineage (NCBI taxonomy): Eukaryota > Viridiplantae > Streptophyta > Magnoliopsida > Lamiales > Pedaliaceae > Sesamum > Sesamum indicum. The sequence continues at coordinate 3,317,672 of NC_142667.1, read as the reverse complement.
CGAACACCTTATTCTTCCGTATGGAAGGTCTTGAAGTCCTGCCCTAAGTAGGCCCCCTCAAATAATCCCTCCTCCGAGGAAGCACAATAATCTTGCTTTGTGCAAGATTTATCCATAATATACATATTTTTATTATTAACATTCTCTTTTAAAAAGAAATAAATTCCTACAGCAGAGTAGGCAAAAACATTCGTTAAGACATCATCCATTGACGCACAAAAGCCTTCCTCCGCTGAGTCACCTTCACAAAAGCCCTGATCCATACAGGCACGAAGTTAGCTTTGCTTTTTCTAATCATACTTATGCTACTAACATTCATTGAAGAAATTTGGGAAAAAAAGATAGCTCCAAGCCAAGACTTCTACTCTATTAAGTGTTGAAATCTCCACTTATTAGAGTGGGGAGAACTGAATGATGTGCATAAAAATAGATTAGCCCAAAAGCCCCAAACTGCCCCAAAAGAAGAAAGAAACGTAGGTCTATGGTGCCCTTCAGGGGGCCCACTTTAGGAGAGGGCCCAGAAAGCCAGGAGGACAGACAAATGCCCCTAGATAATAGATTGGCTTTACAAAATCTTGTCGACCCAAGTTCGAGAAGCCCTGATCCAAAAAGGCCTAGGGACTTGAAGTCCCCTACCTAAAGTCAAAGGTCCTCCATATGGCGCCTACGAGGAACCTAGGTGGAAGCGATGCAGATCTTTAGAAGTCCCCATCATAGAATCGAATCTGGACCAACAGCCCTCTCAGGGACACGTGGGGCCTCTAGAGAGAAATACTATAAACCCTAAAAATTCTGGACTCCACATAAGAGAAGCTATAATGCATAGACATTCTAAAGAAATACCCAATTCAGTGTTGAACACAGACACGAATACGGCTCGGACACGTGTTGGACATAGAATTGGCATGTCTCAGAATTACAAAAAATGACACCACGTTGGACACGCCTACATTTTGGACACATTTTGAATTTTTTTTATAATTTCAAAAAGTATGTGTTATCTTTCAAAAAAAAAAAAAGAATTTTATGATTAATAAAGAAAAATGAATTAATTCACTACTATCAAACTAAAAGTATTAGAATGACATTATTAAACATTCGAGAGATGTTTATGATAATTTAACTAATGTATATTATTGAAAATTTTCATTGTGTTCTTTTTAAAATCGACTGATTATATATATTTTTTAAGCTATATTTAATTAAAAATATAGATGTAAGACATGCTTATTTTAGATTTTATCTTAATATTTAATATTGTATACATTAATTTTATGACAAATTGAGAATATAAATTATAAAAATATACTATATATAGTCGTGTTAGTGTCATATCCTAATTTTTTTACATTTTTTGTGTCATCGTATCAGTGTCTATATCCATGCAACATAGAGAAGAGATCTCCTCAACCGCCTCTCTGAAAATCTGAGAAGGTATCCTTATCGTCTAGCAGATACATAGCATACTCCAACAGTCCCCCAAATGTTGAGGGGATCCTCCAGTTGTCTCTCAAGTCTAAGGGGGATCTGCTGTTAGAATAGGTGACCAGAAAGCCAATTGGATTGGCGATTTTTGGAACCATTTAGCAATCCTTTCGAATGTGATAATCTTGATGAATATAGTAAGCATTAATCTGTTGCACCATGTTTTTATTTTGCTTACTATTTATATTGGACAGTGTTTTAACATCATAAAAAATATGTACAGATCAATTAAATGACCCATGTAGTTGAGCTACGCATTGGATGGCAGCTATGAAACCAATTTTTTAGGGTTTATCAGAAACATGTCAAGTCGAGGATCTCGAGACTGGGCATTGAGAGTCCTATAGAAACTTGCACTAAGTATTGCATTCATTAAATGAGTGTCGTGTTTCATCGGCGACAAACATGGGATGTCTATGCAATTTTTGTGGATTAGTTGACAAGGTTGTTAACTGATTGAACTGACGCGTGGAAATAGTCATATGCAAGCCTTAGAGGCTTGGTTTGTATAAGTTGAATTCCTGGCTCTGATAATACAGGATTAGTCTTTGGACTTGAGGAATCATGGCAGTCGCATACATATGATGGCCATATCTTAGATCTGGTGAGAAATGACTATGTTTTTTATGTGGTCATTATAAGACTTGTTCAGTGCAGCCGGAGTTTGTAGAATTCGTGCCCTATCAGTATATGATGGATATATCTCCCATGCGCTCTGACATGGTTTAGACTCTCTAAGTCTATGGCCATAGCGATTGGTCGAATAGAAAATAGTTTCCTTTGTCAATCAATAGAGTAAATGAATCTCAAGTATTCAGCATAGTTGCCTAATCTAGGATGCGAACCTGCCCAATTTCATACCTTAGAGTAAGGCCGGGAGATGGTCGACAGAAGGACCATACCTATATGGAACTCGAGAACCTAAATGTTCACGCCAACATTCACCTAGTCTCTAGTGCCATGGAGCGATGCTAGATGGCCACCCATGGTAACGGGCGTTTTTTATTAATGGTTAATTGAAAATAATGAATTAAATTAGATTTAAGTAATTATCTGCTTTGGACATAATGCCGAAATCTAGCTCAAGGTGAACTTAAAGAGTCATACAGAAATCACTATGGAATTGGTGAAAATAATTTGGAATTAATTTGAGAATAAACGAATTAATTTAATTGGTTTAAATGAATTCAAGCAGAATATATAAATGATTGGATTATTTATTTAGTATTCTATTTCATTGATGTCTCAAGAATTAATTAATTAAATTAATTAATTTTGGGCTTGACATCTTTAAATTAATTTTATTAATTTATTATGCTTGGCTTAATTAATTAATTTCATCAATTAATTAGTGTTTGGACTTAAATTTATTTAATTTAATTAAATACATCTCTGGACTTAATTGGGCTAAAATTAATTTAATTAATTATTGTCCAATTGACTTGGGTTGGGCTTGTTTTAATTTGATTAAATCAAGCCTGATGCATGCTTGAAGTCCAAGCCCATTTGAGGGATGTTGGATCAAGTTAAGAAGGAGTTGAAACTCCTGACCATGATGAATATTATAGAGTGGTTATTTCATCATTGGTGAAGGTTATATGTAATATACAAAACTACACACATATAAAACATAACCAACATGAGCGACGAATTTTTTTTGCTCCTTCTCTCTTTTAAAATATTCTCCTTTTATTCTATATTGAATTTGATTCAAGTTAGAACATAAAAGCAATCCAAAAGCACTAATAATAGTGTTTGTTTGGAGTTGTTTTTTCTTCTTTTCCTTTATTCTATTTAGCAATAGAAAAATATTTATATCTTTCATAGTTTGGTGTGGACAAATTACAGAGGTTCTAATTTGGATCCTAAAGTGAACGAAAAGAAAAACAATGCACGTTGCTGCTCATCTATAAAAACAAAAGGTAAAGTTATATGTTGCATTTCTATGTTTTTGTTTCATCCTTTAGCTACATGTCTAGCATGCTTATTTGTTTGTTATTATGCTTTTGACAAACACCAAACGCCTGAAAATTTCAAAGGGAACACCCCATTGTACCATTTTAATTATTTTTTATTTCACGCTTCCGCCCCGTGTTCCCGAGCCACACCGATTCTTTTATCTGCCAATCGTTGGGGACTATATACTAAATCTAAGGGGGATAGAACATTATCAACCAACTTTGAGGTCATGCTCCCCCACGTTCTTAGATCTTCTCAAACACATTCGTTTAGCTTATTTTTTATAATAATTGTTTTTAGTAGTAGTAATTGTTTTTAGTAGTAGTAGCCTACACTTACGGTCATCCAGATAATTGTAGATTAGTCATAGTTTTGATAATTATTTCATTTAAATTCTCTTGGGAATAATATTTTTATACTACTTGACACCTAGTGCACTTGCTAGTTACATATATGCATATTTTAGCAATCAAGTTTTTGGCACTGTTACCAGGGTTTTAATTTGAGATACTATCAGAACTCTCTAATCTTGGTTAATTTAAAATTTTCTTCTATTTTGTTTTTACCTTTACCTATTCTCTTTCTTTGGTTAACAACCTTATGACACAAAGCAGGGGTTGATAGTTGACACAATTTGATCTAGAAATTGAAAGAACTTTCCACCAACAGAAAAACACTAATGAAAGAGATGAAAATAGTGGAAACTCTGATACAGAAAAACAACTTACAATCATTTTGACACCTATTGAAAACATGGGAGCCGTTGAAAGGCCAATAATGGAGTATTCATTCCGTACAGCTGATGGGACAATCTCCTGCATTGTCAAGCCTACTACCCATGCCAACAACTTTGAGATTAAATTGGCCATCATTCAGATCATACGGTCAATAGTTCTTTAGTTTGCTTGACGAGGACCCTAATAAACATCTTGCTAATTCTCTTGAGATTTGTGATAATTTAAGTTTAATGGTGTTAGTGATGATGCTGTTAGATTTAGAATTTTTCCATTTTCATTATGTGATAGCACCAAGGATTGGTTCCAGTCTTTAGCTACTGGTAGTATCACTACATGGGCTGCATTAACTCAGAAATTCCTGGCTAAATACTTTCTCCCACTAAAACTGCTAAGATGTTATATGACATTACTTCCTTTATGCAGTTAGACAGGAATCATTGTATGATGCATGTGAACGTTTCAGAAACATGCTCAGAAGATGCCCTCATCATGAGGTGCCCGTGTGGCTACAAGTACAAACTATTAACAATGGTGCCACTTTGGTTAACCGTGCTACCATTGATGCAGCTGCAGATGGCACTATTATGAAGAAACTGGTGTTAGAAGCGTTCAACATCATTGATGAGATAGCAACAAATCTGTACTCAATCCGTACTCCAACACATACAATTCGGGATGGGGTAGTCATCCAAATTTTTTGTGGAGTAATAATCAACAGCAAGGACCACTAGGATACCAACAACCACACCAGCAAGTCCCGCAAGAGATGAAGAGCAATCTAGAAGACATGCTCTCCCAATTCATCACCATAGCAAACACCCAATTCCAAAATCAAGATGCACGAATTCGAGATTTAGAGGTGTAAGTGGGACAAATGATAAGCATAATCTCCGAAAGAAAAAAGCATCAACTCCCCAGAGACACAAAGAAAAACCCAAGGGAGCAAGTCAATGCAATCACCCTCAGAAATGGAAAGATCATTGAAGATGATCTACCAAAGGAGCAAGTGGAGGAAATACAAGTTCAAAAAGAAGAGGAACCTCAAGAGAAAACAAAAGAGAGTCCTCCTAAACTTAATTTAGATGTTGTTCCCCCATATATTCTATATCCTTGAAGAATTTGAAAGATAACTTAGATAAACAGTATAAAAAATTTCTTGAGTTATTCAAAAGGATTTATATTAACATTCCTCTAATTGATGCCCTATAATCACTTCTTAACTAGCGGATAGAAGTATTAAGCATCCTAGAGGAATAGTGGAGGATGTATTGGTCAAAGTAGGCAAATTTATCATGTTGATTTCATTATTCTAGAAATGGAAAAAGATAAGATTATTTCATTAATTCTAGAAAAACCTTTTCTTGCTACAAGAAGGGCATTGATTGATGTGCAAAAAGGTCTATTCACTCTTAGAGTTAATAATGAACGTATAATATTTAATAGGTTTAAAAACCCATGACATATTTACGCAACAATGAGCATAACATATTTCCAATTGATAGCCTTAATACCCCTACAACTGACGATGTGCATTTAGTCAAATGCGAGGATCCAAAAGAAAATTGCATCAAAAATTCTAATGGTAATAATTTGCAAGACGTGCAAGAAGTGTATGAGAAGGTTACAAATTTTGTAGACGCTGCACATGTATTGAAGTCAAAATCACACAATGTGTTGCTTTTGAATAGATCTACTTCCAATTAAAAAGTGAAACCACCAGTTGAAGTATTGTCCAATTGCAAAAGGGTAAGTGAGAATAAAGTGCGTCGCCCTATTAGGATTAAGAGAAGGAGGAACCAAGCACACGAGAATGCCGGATTTTACAAAGAATGCACCAACGCGTGGCATTAATCTCACATGGGAAGGAAAAAATTCAAAGATGGTGACAAGTGGCACCATGAAGACAAGGGCCCTATTAGAGTAACTTGGAAAAGGATTAAGCACTACCTCGAGGGAACACTACCATCTCTTGTGAAGCCTGGCCTCTTACTTTAACCCAATTCAAAATCCCATCATCAAGCTAATGACGTTAAACAAGTGTTCCATGGGATGCAACCCATGCTTTTTTTGTGTTTTTGCTTTTATTTTCTTTTTGAATTGTCGACTCTTAATAGTCCATGCCCACGGGTTATGCAGATAATCTAACTACTCCAGCTTTTTATTTTGTGCACCTTTGTTAACCCGTGGCCCAGGGGCTATCCTCAAAGCGGCTTCAATTCTTTTATGTAATTTTCTTTCTTGATATATATATATACATATATCACTCACCTCTCGTCTTCACTCTGGTGTCAGATGGATTCCACCGGGCCCTCTCCACCAATAAGTTTCATTCTTAGAGACATCAAAATAGTTTCAATCGCCATCCTCTCCTGCTTTCTAGGCGTCCGCCAACTCCATACACTCAGAGAAGTTTCCTACTCCTTCATTTTCATTATTGTCCCTAGGGTATAAGAGATTAAGGGCAATGTCATCCTTAAGTGTGTAAGGGATTCTATGCCTTCATAATGTGGTTTGATTTATTAATTCTTCGGATGCAAAGATGAGCTTCGTGATGCTACAGTTTAATTTTGACTCTCGTTAACATGATTGACAAATGCACTGTTAGGATTTCAAAACATAATGGACATAAATACGAAAGAATTCAAACTTGCTACACCTGTTTTGATTGACTTGATGATTGTTTTGAATGATAAATGCTTGTGAGTAACACACATAAGCCAAAATTCTGTGAGCTTTTGGGTCTATGAGCATATATATTATTACTCTGATATTTGTATTTGGATGTGTGTTTGTCATTTCTAGTTTGATTTTCTAAAACTTGCTCTATCATACATATTGAGACTGCATTACTGAGTTGGGTGTGGTGAAAGTGATTAGTGCATCAGAACTTAACCAAAAAATTTTGCTACCCTTAGTAACCCAATTGAGCTTGAGTCTAGTTTCGTTGTCATTATAGTCAAGATACAAGACTTTTATTATCATTTTTTTACTAGACCTTTGAACCAGGATTAGAATGACAGCTTGTGGATTGCTTTCCCCATCAATATACGGTTCAAATGAACAATCTCCACTCCCTCTGAAAAATAAGGAGTAAAAGAGAAAACAGTTTGTGAATAAAAAAAGAAAAAAAAATGAGAAAACTCCAGAAAAAGAAAAAGTTGGAGAAAAGTATGTGATACAAAAGAAAAGGAGAAAAAAAAGAGAGTTGAGAAAAGAAGAAAAAGAAGGAATGTGCAGTCAACAAAGTATACACTTGAACCAAGAGAATTCATAGAGTTCCAGACTATGCAAGTACCATTACCTAATTCCTTTAACCCAAAAGAACCCTTCATGGTTCTATAATTTTTTTTCTACTCCAACCCATATCTAAAGCCCATTACAACCCGAAAAAGCCTAATTTACAATTAAGTAATGGAGATGCGATATAAGAGCATGCATATGGTAAAATCTTATCATGACATAACTTGAGAGTTGTTGTTCACCCATAAACATTTCAAATGTATTGAGTGAATCTTAAGTGAGTGTCTTAACTCAATTTGCATTTTGAATCCGAAAAAAAAATCTTGATGCAATTGATTCATTGTGTGACTTGTGTGAATTTGTACTATAAAGTCTGTTCTTGTTTGTGCCTTGACATTAAGTTCATTTTGAATGTTAATGTAAATCAAAATAGTGTAGAATGAATTGGATTATCTTTGAAGGGGGATGATTGAATTTGTTACATACTTGAGGACAAGCATGGCTTAAGTGTGGGGGAGTTTGATTAGTGAAAATTATATGATATATTTTGCTATTAATATTCCTATATTCTTGTGATACGATGCTTGTTCTTGGGTTTATTTATGACATTTTTAGGTACTTTCATGGAAAAAAGCGTAAGTTGTAAGAAAATATCCAAGTTCAAGAAAAGTCCAAAAATGCAGCAAAAAATGCATGAAAAATAAACCCACGGGTTATCAGAAAGTGAACAGACAGAAGATCGAAGTAAGTTTAACCCGTGACCCACTAGTTATCAAGAGTCCGTCTAATAAAGAACCGAATCTAATTTTATTTGTGACCTACGAGTTATTATACATGGGCTATGCGGAAATTGAAGAGTCCCCAGCATAATTGTTGAGTCAAAATATTATGTGAGCAGCTTATTTCTTTGTAATTATGTTGAGAAGTTTGGTAGGAATAGAATTAGGAAAGAAAGAAGGAGAATTAGATTAAACTTAGACTCCTAAGAACTAACATAAATAGGAGGAAGAGAAGAAAGCTAGAGGTTTTTTTCGTGGGAGAAAATTCTGAAATCCACATCAAAGCACAAAGAGAAAACAAGGAGACAAGTTTACGAGTAGATCTAGCACCACTAGTGACAGTCATTCAAACCTGATGTACTACCCCATTAGTTTCTCTAAATCTTTTTTCTTTGTATTTTATCTGGTTAGTATGAACTAATTTAATATTTTCTAAGTCTTTTGCAAAACGTAATTGAGATAATATTTCAAGTATTTTATCAAAGGGAAAAAAATACAATTTTTTTCGATAATGATAAATTGCATTTATAAGTTTAGGAGTAGAATCATAAAATATGATCAAGTGGAGTTTGCCGAATTTGTTCGCAGCCAAGGTATTCACCACAGTTTAAACAGTGCTATCATACTAACATTAAAGGATAAGTCAACACTAATACTAGCCAAGGCATTTGGCGTGCGCTAAGTCTGTTGGAATCTATGTCGGTTGTGCTCTTGCCATAGATGATAAACTAGTGATACCAGTAGAGCGCAGTAAGCTACATTAATCACATGCCTTCCTCTCCATTTCGTCGAAGCCCAAGCAATATCTATCTCCCATCCGCAATTAGGCCATGCAAAACGCTAGTGTTGTCGAATGAAGTCAATACATTAGTGTGAAAACCGACAATCAAAAAATAAGTGATCATCTGTTTCAAGTTGTCTACCAATGCAGAGAACACACGTCCCATCGAGGTGACTAACCCATGGTTTGTCGAGAGTTGACAGCCTACCTAAGATAGCCAACCATAGAATGAAATAATTCCGTGGGATCTTGAAAGGACCCAAGAGTAATGAAGAGTATCCTTCTAGGGAACCCGATGGATGGAATAACTTATATACATCTGTAAATGTCCTGCCATCCAACTTCCAAATGATCTTTTCATTTCCCCCATGAATAGCTGCAAGTGAATGTAGAATCTCTAAGCAATCGAGATTAGTGATTAAGGGTCAACTCCATACCTCATTAGTGATAACCGCATTGAATTTGCCCACCAAGGAAATTCCCATAGATTGGGATCCATGTGAAAATTGATGGATGAGTATTCCTAGCGAATGCCAAGATCCTGCCATAATGAAAACGTTTCACCATTGCTGATATGATAATTGACATGTGGCTGTAAAATTGTGCATAGACAGTAGTTTACGCCAACCCTATAACCCCGTATGAGTATTAGTTATCCACACTGATTTGTCTCGGAGCTGATATTGATGTATCCAGCTCACCCAAATGGAAGAACTCCATTTTTGGATAACATCCCACAAGTGTTTCCTCATAAGAGCATAGTTAAGAGTAGTTATATCCCGAATTCCTTGGCCTCCTTCATTAAACGGCAAGCATACTTGCTTCTAAACCACCTTCCAGTAACTTTCTCCCAAAGAATCCTTCAATAGAAATGATCGTAGTTTCTTTTCAATCTCTCAAATAACGCCTTTAGGTAAATTAAATGCCAAAGCCCAATAGACATTTAAGGCCATGAGGATCGATTTCTTGATTCGCTCTATCAATCTTCAAAAATAATGGCTGACAGTCAAAACTTAGCTGCAAAGATATCAAAGGCAATCCGAGAAAGCGAACCAGCAAGTGGCCCTATTGGAATCCTATCAAGGTAAGGAGAAATTTATGATTCCCATAGGCCAATTTGGAGATAATGAGTTGACTCTTATCCGAATTAGCATGTAATCCGGGTAAAGATTCAAACTTCTGCAACTCTCTCTAAAATAAACGAATAGGTCCACGATGCAAAAATGCAGGAGGTCTTTAGCAAAGCATAGCGGAAATAATCCTATCTATGGCAGTGCCAATGAAATAATCTGCCTACCTTAAGCCCCGAGCCCCCCGAAAAAAATCAAACCACATCCATTCAAACATACCGAGAAAGCGGGCGTTGTAACACATTCCTCAATCCACCTAATAAAACTAATCGAGAATCCAAATAAGTATAATGTGGCAATAAAGAAATCCCACTCCACTGTATAATAGGTCTTACGATGATCCACTTTCAAGGCACAACTCAAAGAGAGATGTTGTGATTATATCCGGTGAGAGCTCTTCTGCTAATAAGATGTTATCTCCAATTGATCTCCCCGGAACAAATGCATTTTGAGAAGGACTAATCAATTCATCCATTATCATTCGAAGTCGCTGCACTATAATCTTCATAATGACCTTATAAAGGACACTACAACATGAGATTGGCCTAAAATCCGCCAAAGTGGATAGGGCTTGTACCTTCAGGATTAGAGCGAGCAATGTACTGTTGACTTGTTTTAGAAGACGGCCAGTAGTGAAGAATTCCATAACAGCTCGAATGACCTCATCTCCAATAATCAGCCACGCTGCTTTATAAAAGCATGCTGGATATTTATCCAGCCCCGATAATTTGTCCTCTTCTATATGAAAGAACGCCCATTTGATCTCCTTCTTTGTAACCAGTGCAATAAGCTGACGACCTTCATCCTCATTGACCAAATGGCGTGCCCCCAAATAGCATTCCCCCGAATAACCAATGGAGAATGGTCTAAGGTGCACAGTGTATGACTGGGATAATGCGTGTCCGGCCATTGTAACATCTATTTATCATTAACGAGCATTCGGTCTAATCTATTCCATATACTCATGTTATTATCACTATAATAGTGCCAGGTGATAGAATCGCATTTTGTACTTATTTCATATAATATTTTAGCCTATTTTGTGATCGAATACTCCTAATTAAATATTATTTTGCAGCATTAGGACAAAAGAATTGAAAAATGAAGAAAAGCACCAAAATGGAAATTCAAACAAGACTCAAACTCAAATTCTGGCAAGAGTTTGGAACTGCTTGGACTACCTCTGATGAAGGAAGAGTTTAACTAGGATTATAATTTTATCTCTATAAGTCTTTTAGTTCAACTAGGAATCTACTTCTAATCCTAGTAGAACTAGGTATCTAGCTATTATAAATAGGTGATGTAATTCACTTTAAGAGACAACTTTGGAACTCTTTTATTTTCTACGTTTTTATATTATTTTGCTTTTCATGCGTTCGTCCATGAGCATGTCTAGCTAAATCTCTCATTCCGGTTGAAGACTTGGTGAACGCTTAAATCCAACGGGTTGTGAGATCTAATTTATGCTTTCTACTTTTATTCATATTGGTATTTGTGTTGTTCTCTGTGCTTTTATTACAAATAATCTGATTTATTGTCAAGAATATTTGCCTAGCCAATTGAACTTTCAAATCCGTAATTGTTTGTTTAGTTCGATAACTAGTGGTAACACAACATAATTGATTATGTAGAAGTTTTCGATTATGTTGTGGGGAATGCACAATCTAATTTAAATAAATCCTCGTAGGAATTTATTGGTTAGAACTGGGCCTTTCTAGTTCTTAATACTGTCGGTAAATTAAATCTTGAGGACGTTCCCAAGGTTGTTTACTGATTAGGGATTTAGTCAACGGACGTTCCTTGACTATCCACAAGGTAAAGAAAGGTGAGGTCGTTAGGTCGTACCAATTGCCATAACCAATTTATCTATCATGAATAATTGTTATCTTTGCATCTATGATCAACCGTGGAATTAAGTGTGATCCTATCTTTAACTGGAATACTCTTCTCTTATATTTATCTTTTTTAATTTTATTAGCTTTTTAGTTTTATTCTTCTTCACAATCAAAACTCCCCCTAATTATTTTCGTTTTTGAAGGAATTAATTTAAAACCAATCTCTGTGGATTCGACCCTACTCACACATCTACAAAAGTGTTCGTAGGAATTATTTTTGGTGGATTCGACACCCACCACCAGGTAAATAATTCTCCCTGAATGGAAAGCGTAATAAGCCCCATATCAAGTATCCAGCTGTGCAAGTCCTCCAAAGCAGCACGAATATCACCCAAAGCGCCACACACCTCGCTCATGTCCAATACTGTGTTAAAGTCCCCAAGAACTAACCATGGCTCATCCACTATCATACTCGAAATGTGTCTCAACAAATGCCAAAGGTCTCATCTGTTCCCTAGATCATTAGCACCATAAACAATAGATACAAGCACTGTTATATGCTCATGACGAATAAGAATTCTACTATGAATAAACTGCAAATGAACATTTAAAACTTCAATGTCAATTTCAGCATCATCCCAAGCAAGCCAAATTCAGGTTCCCGGACCTGAGTAATCAGCAAACCATTTCCAACAAGACAGTAAATTCAATTAGACATAAGAAATATTATTAAAAGCAAATCGAATTTCAAGTAAAACAATAAAATGTAACCTGACTTCGGAGACCAAGTCCCTAATTGTCACCTGGTGGTCACGATGATTCAGTCCTTGCACATTCCAAACAACCACATTCATTATGTATTACCATTAATAGGGCTGCAATATTTAGGACCCCTAGTAGAACATTCTGCATTATCGCCGTTAATTGTGAGAATATCAAATGTGTTGTACAGAGCAATCTCTTTACCCTTATTCTCATTCACCTTATTATACGTAGGGAGAACTTCCTCAACGCTTTTGGTTACCACCTCGATATTGTCCGATCAAAAAAGATTTTTCGTGTAGCTCGCGTCACTTGGCTTCGTAACAGGCGCTTGGTCATGGCACGTAGATATCCATTGCAGGCTTCATACTAGCTACGCCATCGGGCACTTGGTTATTACATGCCCAAAGCTATTGCACTTAACACATTTGGAGGGAGCTACTCATATTCAACGTCAACACGGCATGGCGTCTCCCCTCCCTCCTCTTTTGGAACCATAATAACAAGGTGTTTTGGTAATTTGGATGATATGTCCAGCATAACACACATATGAGTAAAGTCCAGTCTTGTGCATGTCTTCGTTATCGCATCCGGATAAGATGTTCGTCCGACACCACTAGTCACCATACTAAAACCATCCTCGCTTCCCATCTTTGATAGGCTGGCCCTGAAATAGCCAAGACACTCTTTCGATCACTTCTTCCATGGAGGCCTCGATTTTGAATTGGAAGAAATAAAACCCGTTAGACTTCCTGGTCACTTCCTTGATCGCTAGCCAAACCAAATGTACATACGAGTTCAATTGATGAAAATAAGGTATTTGTCCAAGAAAGTAACCCACGACTGTTGTGGACCATCGTTGGGACCCCACACGCACCATATCAATAGTAGGTCGGATAATGATTTTACTGTTTTGAGTTATGGGGGGAATATATGACAAAGTTTTACGAGTCGAATTATGAAACGATGCAGCAAATTTATCTCTTGGAGTAAAATGAGAATCATGAGCCTGGAGTGGGACATTACAAATGAATAAACCCGTTGCAGGTGAGATAGTATGAGTATTAACCACGGCATCGTTTGGAGAGGAATCATGCGCCGCTGCAGGTGAGAGGGTTGTCAAACCCTAGGAGAAGTTTCCATACATGGTGCCAAAACCCTAGATACGGTTTTCATGTTGGGGGAAAGTTCCATACATTGCATCGAAACCCTAGAAGGGTTAACCAATACGAAGTCCAAGGCTGGCGGAGCTAGGATCACCTCCACCTGTTCTGGTGTTGGGATTCGAGGAATCCGTCACACCATACGTGGAGGAGGATGATATGGTATCAATGGGTGGGAGAAAAGCGATCGTAACCCCTCTGTAGATGGTCTAGACGATGGGAGCACATTAACATCTCCAAATTTGTTCATCCATTTTGCTTTGAGATTATTTAGAGCCTTCATGGAACTTAAATCTCCATCATCAATAACTCGATTTGCCAAAGAGAATAATTCAAGATAATTGAAATCACGTCTGATTCATGCCTCTAGATCCACATTAGTTGATTCCTATGACCATGTAGCCCCACCAATAGCCTCCACTTCGTCAAACAAATCCCTAGCCTTTCATAGCCGTTATCTGCCATTTGGGAAATAGGGTAAACATGGGAGATAGTGTGTATTTTAGGTGTAGTATGTGAAAGAGGGCAAAGAGAATTCTGAGAGTCCTGTAACTTATGTGGGCTGGCAATTTCGGTTCTACACAAATTGCTTTTCACGATTTAGTCGTTTAACAAATTTGGCACTTTTCATCTTTTTCTGGCCAATTTGGCCATTTTCATCTTTTCCTGGCCAATGTGGCTAGAAAATTGCATACGACCCACACATGATCTAATTAAATTGTAATTTTAGTCCTATAATTTAGGGGTTGTTGGTATTTTTCGTCATATAACTTGGAAGAGTTGGCATTTTACGGGACTAAAATTTCAAATAAATTGCAATTTCCAATCAAATTGGCTGGAAAAGGGACTAAAATTGTCAAAATTATAAAGTTACAGGAGTAAATTTTGAAAATCAACTTATACAGGACTAAAAATGCCAACCCCTAAGTTACAGGACTGAAATTGTAATTTTCATTTATCAATTTAATCTACAGCTTCATTTTCATATACCCATGTGTTATTGTGCTTGTTTTTATAATTTGAAAGTCTGATCAACTTTTAGATTTAATCAATTATGTTGATGAACTGGAATGAAATTCGACATAGCGAAAAAGGTAATTCATGATGTGAATTAAACGATATGTAAACATATATAGAGGTGATTCGTCTGGTTATATAGGTTTTTCACAGATCTTAATGCATTATTGTCATGAGTTTTAGACTGGAGGATTCCACTATTTTCGAGTTTGGTATAGCTCAAGAGAGTATATTGAATTAACTTGAAAAAAGCCTCAGTGTATGAAAACATTGCCTGCTAAATTACTTTGTAATTTCTGCATTCATTGGATCAATTAGGTAAATCAATAGCCTTAGCATCTTTCTCATTCTTGAATCTTCTCCAACACGTTTGTTTAGCTTATTTTCGTTCGTAATTATTTTCAGTAGTAGTAGTATACCACTTGTTTTACAATCATCCAGATAATCATAGATTAGTCATAATTTTGGTAATTATTTTATTTAAATCCTTTTGGGAATAATATTTATTATACTATTTGATAGCTAGTACATTTGCTAGTGACATATATGCATATTTTAGCAACCACCGGGAGAAAGACATGTTGACACAATAAGAAGGATGCATTCACACACGTCCATATGTTTTACACTTTGAATCTACCTATTATAACTTTTACTTTTTTCGCTACCATGTTAACCTAAAGGAGCATTGTAATTTCATATAGAGCTTTGGTTCCGTATCAATCTTTCTATTGTACATAAAAATCAAGCAATAACACTCTCTGTTTTACTCATTTATATATTAGTATTCTATAGCACTTATTTCACCACTTCCCACTCCAAGTGGGCCGAGCATCACATTTCTTGCTCACGTTATTTATTCCATACGTGAGTTTTTTAGCTCACATCAATGTGTAAAACTGAAAGATATGTAATTTATTTGCTAACACCATTATTTTTCATTCAAATCCTAACGAAAGGGAATCATGTATAAATAATAAATTTTCAGAGGGATATAAGTAAAAATTTAATCTTTTCTAGGAAAAAAACATAACTTAATATTTTTAAAAAGAAATTAAATATAATTAACCATAAATAATATTACTATTAATATAGTGAATTTAATTTTCCGTATTGATATTTTCATGCGTTGTACGATGTAACAATTTTGTCGATTTTGATATATATGTGTCCTCCTAGAGTAGTTGAGTAGTATTGACCAACGGAGAGCACCAGAAGGATATTTTCTCAATTTGGAACTATATAAATATACATGGGGACCAAAGTGGTAGCACTATTTGCAACCTTAAACACTGCACATGACATTTGATAACGATCAAGATCAAGTGGTTCAATAATAATATTTTAAAAAAATTGTACTTTTAGTCCCACATAATAAGGTATATCGCATTTTATCCCTTCAACTACCACCAACTCAACACGGAGTTGGACCGACAACAAGTGAGCTTTGACATAAGACTATCACATTCCTGCATATCAATAAATTTCAATCGTCAATAATTTTAATAACTAATAAGCTAAATTATAATTACTTTTTCTAAAATTTGATGATGATTATAAGTATTTTATTATTATTTAAAAAATTATAAATACCCCTTGATTTTAACGTTCGTCTCGCAACGAGCCCATTCTGTTAGGTTTTCATCCAATTTTTGTGATGATTTGATCAAAATGTCCTTTTGAATTATAAACTATAATTTTATATATATTTTATACTTTTTCTGAAATACTTTTATGAATAAACATTCCCTCTAAATTATTTATTTTATTCACTTTCAAATTATTTTATATTTTTTCAAATAAATTTTTTTTATTTTTACAAAAATTCAACAAAAGTTGAATAGTATTATCCGCTTCACCGTCTAGGGGCTACATAGTTATTTTTTATTTCACGGGGGTATTTGTACATTCTTAATTATGCCAAATCTTAGAAGATGTTCCTATAATTTACTCTAATTAATACATCAATGATTTTACATCAAGTATTTATGATTAATCAACAATTACTCTTCACTTATACAAATACACGACATACTTGTGTGACGGGAATACACCATATTTATAAAAAAAAAAAAAGACATAAATGCCCCTATATCAAAGAAAAACACTGCCTAGAGGACAAGGACCCGCATCCGTCATGTTCAGCCCAACCCGCTCCGATCGACCCGCTATATGAATTGTAGATCGCCTGACTCCTAGTTGGAGATTTCACCACGTGGCCCAAGCAAGTGAACATATTTGGTCATATAAATATATTTATTGCGCTCGGTTTACAATAAGATACATCTATTACAATCAGACAACATTCAATACCCTTTTTCGAATTGGATCTTCGACTAACTTAAATATCGGAGAATTTTAGATGGGGACCTCCCGAAAAATCTAACGATATTTCGTTTTCTCAAATTTCAAACTTCATTAAGGATGTTCTTGGAGAATCTCGACCTCCGATCCAAATTATTGTGGAATTCAAATTTATGGTGTGGAGTTTGAATTTCGTTAATTAAATTAGACATTATTGGAATGGATTTAAAGAAAGAAGATATTCGTCTTTGATCTGAATTTAAAATGATAAGCCAATCTATTTTTATCAATTAAAATTTGAAACCCAACACTCTTTAAATAAGGGTATAAATAATTTTAGTAATTGTTTTCTTTGTTAAAAGAACAAAGAGAGAGATAATGTTAGCTAGTGTCCAAAAAACCAATGAATTGTTGCTTGGACTGTAAATTATTATGATTTAAATATAACAAAAAATTGTGGAGAAATTCCTATTCATATTAATTTTTGGTAAAATCTAAATTAATTATATGAAAAATATAATATATTTATCGTATGATTAATACACAGTTGAAAAAAAATGATCAATCAATGACAAGTATATCACATTTATTATGTAAATTTATTCGATTCAACTAGACCTGATCTGAATACAAAAATTCCGTCATAAGAGTATTTTGATTTGAAAAGATCTTTTCGACCTTTAATAAGTGAGTAATAAGTCAATTGGGGGTAAACATAGATTTTCATTTAACCTTTTTGCTCATATCAGCAAACTAACTGGTTATTTGATGACTGAAGGGATTCATTTGATAAACAGAAACAAACAGCCAGGAATACTAAATGTAATTTTTTAAATTATTGAGAGTTTATGTGTAATTACACCAAACTTTGTCAGAGAAAAATGTAATTTTCCATAATTTATTTTACAATTTTCATACATCTTATAACATAAATAGTGGAGCGGAAGTCTCTCTTTCTATAGAAAACGACAAGATAATTTCATAATTTCAAGAAAACGAGGTTTCTCCTAACAACGTGGAGGGTAGGGTCAGACTAGGGTCGGACTAGGACGACCACTTATAGAAAGAACAGGCCCCTACGAAATTATACAATCATATATGTCCCGAAACTGATAGGTGTCTTACTTTTTAAGGTATCGCCTGTACCTACGTCGCGACCATTTTAACTATTACAAAAAAATCTAAAATATTTTATAAAATTTAAATATATTATATAATATTTTAAAAAAAAAAGAACTTATAAGCTTGCAAACACTTACCATATGTTCTGTAACGAGGACCACAACTCAAATTAAATGTGAGGGTCCCTTTACCTCCTTTCGAATCTTAGTACGTTTAAGAGAAAAAATACAAGCAACCCTCTTGTGATATCGTAAATGAGTAAATTACATTTTATGAAAAAATAAATAGCGATTTACCTCCTTGTATTTTTAAAAATACAACAATTCACTCACTATTATTTTTAAAATGAAACAATTTACCTCCCTGTTAAGGAGGTAAATTGCTTCATTTTAAAAAATATAGGGGGTTAAATTGCTTATATTTTTTTTGTAGGGGAATAATGTACTCATTTTCAATATTGTAGGAGGGTAAATTGCTATTCACCTTATGTTTAAGTGGTAGAATGTGGACATCTGAACTACTTAAGTTGGTTTCTCATTCACAAAAACAAGAACAAAAAAAGAATGAAAAAAATATCTGTGAAACTATCCCGCATCAAACCTGACCTCTGTTTTTTTCTTTTTTTTATAAGGGTTAATTTAAAAATGTGAAATTACGTTTTCCTCCAAAGAAGTTTCAACATCACACTTACACCACTGTGAAAAATTTTCAGTTTACACCTGACTCTCTTTCATTATGATTTGGATAGAAAATATTTACATTAGCAAAACAAAATATATAAATTTTTAATTTTGTCCCTCATTTGACATTCTCATGTATATTCTTTTACTTACAAACCAATAAATGTATATATATATATATATATAGATGGAGTGAGGTTCACATTATTATATTTTTTTTCTTTTAAGCACAACATTATTACATGAAAATATTAAATGAAAGACAAAGTCAAAAATTTATATCTTGTATTTTGATTTTTCATCCAAACCCTAGCGAAAAAGGGTCAGGTGTAAATAGTGAATTCTCGAAGGGGTGTAAGTGCAATTTTGGAACTTCTTTCAGTATAAAAAAATAATATTTAACATAACTAATTGATATGATTAATAATAAATAGCCATAGCAAAATAGTCATTGATCACGGCTACGCAACAGTTGTTAGCCATAGTTTTTACAAGGGTGGCTAAAAGCCATGACAAATATTTTTACCATTGTTCTTAATTATTCGTAGCAAATAAGCTTTACATGGTGGAAAAGCTAGTTTTGCATCAGTTTATGGTAAATAATAATTCTTTACCATAATTTTTACAATAGCTATTAATATTGTAGCTAACAGTAAGTTTTTTCTAGTGTTCGAGGGAAAGTGTAATTTCGCTTTCTCAAAGGAGATCTAAGTACAATAAACCATTTTTTCAATTAATATCTCGTTTAATTCTATACTAGATGAAACTATATATAAATCTAATTTTTTTTTAATTTGAATAAAAAAAGTTCAAGAAAAATACAATAAATAGGACACAAGTGATGTTGGCAAAATTGAGGTTATGTGTTTAGGGGAAAACCACATACACACACACATATATATATAATATGATAAATATTAAGATCATGTAATTTGTTTTTTCATATATACTCATCAAATGCACTTACAAACAACAAGGACTTATATATGCACATGTAACACAACAAAAAACAAGTAATACATTATATCAAAAAAAAGAAAAGAAAGAAACAAAGAAAGAAAGAAAAGAAAATTAAATTATCAGTTGTAAAATTTTAAAAATTGAATAAGTTAGATATCTTATAAATTTAAGGGCATTTTTAGTTTTAAAAAAAAATGATGCGACTGTGTCATAAACTGCTATTTTGAGTATGGATGAGTCTTTTTGTATAGTATAAATATAGATAAATAATATTCCATTTTTCTTTTAGATTCCAAGAAAATATTTCAAATTCTAATTCTTTATATAAAAAATATTAATATACTTTTTTAAAGTGGTATTTATATGATTATATCAGTACTTTAATAAATTGAACCATACATTAATATTCAGTCAATTCATTCGTGTAACTAGAACAATGAAACGAATTATAATAAACCCACATAAAATGAGATAAATTCTAGCACGTCTTGTGAGATTAGAGCCTGATCCAGGTCAAATACGCGATCTCCTACAAGGTGGTGGCCCGCGATCCGGTGTGTGTATCCCAGATGCTTAGTGGTTTTGAGAAGAGGAAAACACGTCAAGCTAGCCGGAAGGATCCCCGGCGATAACCCTCTGATACTTAAGTCAGTTCGGTTAGAGGCGGTAAATAGCAATTTCAAACAGTAAATAAGGTCATGAATAATAAAAATGTGTTGCCATGAATGTGGGTTGCATGGGTTATTTATATGACCATATGTCCAATATGCTTGGTCCATGTGGCATCATATTAAAGTCCAAATTATCACACACCATATTGTCAGGATCTTGGATTCTTGGGCTGGGTTACCAAACGGGTCGTTGAGTCTGGTTGGGCTAAGCGACCCAATCCAGAGCTAGGGACGCTAATCCTGCAGCCTAGATGCGATTTTAGCCAAGTGAAAGGATTATTTAGGTCTTTTCTGTAATGGGTGTGATACACCCTATCAGAGCTTATACCTCAAACTTGTTCATGAAACTTAAATCTTAATTATTAAGCTAAAATATCATCGATATTATGGAGAAGATTTAAACTTATTATAACGAATGTAGATTATGAAGGGAGATAAGTTGTTTAGTATAATTAAAAAGAAATTAAAAATTAAAATAAACTCTCTCTTTTTATATTATATTAAAAAATAAATTAATTAATATTAAATTTAATTGAATTAAAAAATAAATCCCCTGAAACTTGTTACTACAAATACGCATCAAACACAGAAAAGAACGAAACATTTTTTAGATGCCAATATCCAAAGATATACAAAGTTCTTTTTATAGATAATTTATGTCTATAGTAAATATAAATAAATTAAAACGGGTGTATTTTTATCTTTTTAGTCTTATATGTTTGGTTTCAGAAAAATTTCATGTTTCATTTGGATGGAAATATTTAATTAGCTTTGATATAATAATTTGGAGAAAATATATCAAATAATCATATGAAAAAAGAATTTAAAATCCATCACTAAAATATAATTCAATTTAACGTTAACGGACTTGAAATCCTTTCTAATATCTTCAGAGGTTGGATTAAACGAAGTACTTTTTTTTATCTAAGTCGGCCTCGATTATCTCCAAAAATGTCCTGATTAAGCTTACGTCAATACGCAAGACTAAACATGTGAGAACAATACTGAGAATGTCTTGACTATAGTTTTATGATGTTCAAGTCAGTAAAATTATGTAAGAAGGTGAACTCGTAAGAATAGATAGAATAACAAAAGTTATACCTAAAATGTGGAGGACTTATATTTATTGTATTGACGCTTTGCACAATTACTCATTATCCATTATTACTATTTTGATCGTAAGTCATTATAGGCCCCCATATACTTGGGTTCAAGTCAGTAGCATAGGGTAAAATTCAATCCTGCCGGAGTGTAGCTCCCCATCGGATAATGAGGCTTTCATAGTTTGAGCTAATAGAGCTGATATTCAGTAATCAGGAGTTCAGTTCTCCACCAGATAACAGGACACGACTGATCCCTAATCTTGATTCTCCTAATGGTCAGATATAGGTCGATACGATCACCCGAATACTTTAGATGCGGATCCAGAATCATTTAAAATACTACTCAATAAGTTTGGTTTCCACATTTAAAAAATTCAAATAAATTCAAAAAAATTATTATTAGAAATTAAAATCTTTAATTTCAAATTTATTATTCTAAATAAACTCTTAGCTAAAAAGATTCTCCACAAAGAAACCAATGAAGTAGCTAATGCTAGTGCAAACATCGAACGTAATGAATTATAAGTATATATTTTCTTAAACTTTTATCCTTTATCTGATGATGCATATCCCACATTAATAACAGATAAGAAGTCTATAAATTATGAGCGCTAGACCCCTCTCGTTTATGAGGTTGAGAAAGTTAAAATAAATAATACTCACGTCGTCCTCGAGCATCAGTCACATCGCACGTTACGTCAAACATAATATATTTCATTAAATTTTGCTAAAATTCCACTTAATATTTAATAATTTTAAATTAATTAGGGATAATTACACTCTCCTCCCTTAAAATTTGGTGTAAAGCATTTGTTGACCATCAGAAATAACCATTAATCACGGTCATGCAACAATTACTGGCCGTGGTATCTATGAGAGTGGTTAAAACATTTGCTATGACTAAAGTCATGGCAAATATTTTTATTATGAGCATGTTTTTCTTGGTGAAAAATTTATATTTTCGTATCGATTTTATTTAATTTTGATCAATAAAAATTATTTATTATAATTTTGAGTTTATAGCTATTAAAATTATAGTCAATAGTAATGTTTTTAATAGAGCCGTTCATGATTTATAGGGCAAGAGACAAATTATTTATCATAATTTTAAACATGTTTTTGGGTCCAGACAGAAAAAGAAAAAAGAAAAAAAAAAGAGTTTAATATTGCATTCACCCTTCTAAATTAATAAAATGTAATACTTACCCCTTTAATTAATTAGCTAGACAAAATTACCCTCATACTATATTTCGTATATATATATTATTTATATTGGCTTCTAGTGTATTTTAAGTAGTTTTTTAATACTAAATCAACATCAAAAATTATATTTTAATTACACTATAGACAAAGTAATTACGGTTAATTATATTTTGCAATTTGAATTATGATCATTTTTATACTTTTCACATCTAAACTTTTTTTGTGTCAATTTACCATCTCAATTTTATAAAATTTTTTACTTTGTCATTTATAATTAACTATTTCATCATCAAGTTTTTTATCGAAAAAATATTACATTCACTGCATATGTGATATTTAAAAATTATATGATGTGATACTTTTCATATATATATGCACAACATGTAACGTATTTTCGATATGAAAATCAACAAAAAAACGGTCATATATTGCAAAGTACAAATTTCGCAAAGTTGCGATAATAAATTGGCAAAAAAAAAAATCAAAATATAAAAACGGGCATAATTCAAATGACAAAATATAATTTATTCAAGCCATTAATAAGTTAACTAGTTCAAATTAAAATTAAAATAATAGAATTGTATAGTAGATATACAACAAATACCAAAGATAAAAACTATTTCTTTGGGTACTTCATTTTAAAAAGAAGTTAATAATTAAGCAACACCCTATTAATTTATATATATATATATTTAAAATAAACATTGACAAACATATATATAAATATAAATATAATAAAAATCTTAGCCACTTTTGAAAAAAATGGATACATTACATATAGAGATGTTACTTAAATTAAATAGTTAATAATATAATTTTAGAATAACACAATTAAGAACAACTTTTTATGTTAAATACTTTTTCATGTGTTTAATATTCTCAGTTATTATTTGACCTGTAGTTTTTAAAATGTCTTCTGCATCAGATAAGTATATCGTGTGAGGGTAATTTTGTCCAAGAATTTAGTCAGCTGGGGTAAATATTATATTTTTTTGTTTAAGGTGTGAATAATAGATTTTATATATTGGAAGGAAGTAAAGTGTATTTAATCCCAACATAAAAAATAAAAAAAACGTGGTTCATTTTGAAGGCAAATTCTGTTTCCAAAAACAAGAAAACGCTGAAAACCAGAAAAGTGCGACTTTGACACTCTGAAATGTACGAGTCATAATTATTAACCAGCATCCAAATTGACTGCTCCTATTGCACCCATGTGGTGTGTTTTCTACATCCTTTGTTATTTGAATGTCACCGACATGAACCGTAATGACGATGAAGAGTTTATTATTTTATATGAATATATTATGAGATAATAATTGTCGGCACTGAAATAATCGTCAAGTTTAACTTACTAATATGATAATGGGTCACGATGATCAAGTTGAACAAATATCTCAATGAGCATATTAAGTTTACTTCAAAATGTACGGTGGGTGGGATCAGGGTAATCCAACCCACGACCGAATTAAACAAATAAAAAAAGGTTGGTTCGGCCTAGGCCCACTTGGAACCAGATTAGTCCTGGCCGGTCTAGGAATCAATACCTAGGACCAGCCCGGCTCAATGACCCAGGACCACTTGATCCTGAATCGGATTTGGGCTGGACCTGTTCGGCTTTTTTTTTTAAAAAAATTGATGGCATATAATTTTTATTTTATTATTCTAAGTTGACTATTCTAATAGTGTTTCTATACTTTTGAAACTCTAAAAATATTTTTCCTATTGTTCTAATTCTAATTTTTCAGTACTTTAATTCATTAGTACTCTTTTTTTTTTCAAAATTTATTCCAAGTCCTCTTTGAATTTATTATTGATCTATACACTTAGGATGACCCAAGCTTTGAAGCAAGCCCAATAGGCCAAGTGACCTAGAAAGGAGGAGAGTGGGCTTAGGCCCACCTTGATTCTACCTAACTTCGCAAAAGAAACTCGGGTGATTCAACCTTCCTAAAGAACTCGCTAAGCAGGGATGGCCCAAGTAAACTGCAGGCCCAAGATAGAAAATGATGGCCCAAGAATACACATCGAACTTGGTCCAAACTTGAAGCCCAATTTAAATGATGATTCAAGAAAACTTATCCATGTGGCAACGTTTCCTCACGAGTGGCATTCAGCTTGTCCGAACAGAGAAGACAACTTCGGTCATAATAAGGAGCGGTTGATAGGTCTCCTCACGAACCTAGCACTCTTAAGACCAAGAGACCCCCACTAAAGCCTTACCAGTCAGCGGATAAGAGCAGCCTCAACCCTATCCTAACACCCTAACCAACTCCTTCGAGATTCGGGAGAAGGGATACACTCCTACCTGACAGGGACATCTTTCTATATATACAGGTTTTATTTCCCTCAAAAGGGGACAACTCTCTTGCTTTCAAAATTATCTTTGTGCACTCTGCAGCATAATATCGCACTACTGCAGTCATTCTTAATTTTATTCGTCATATTCGAATTTCTATCTGAGATATTTTATTCTTTTTGTTCATTTTATCTTAAATTCGTCACTAACTTGGGTTTCGAATTGCTAATATTTTTTTTTTCAGGTTTCCTCTTTAGGACCCTTACACATTTTGGCCCATGCTCTACACATCAATCCAAGATAATTGGCGTTATCTGTGGGAAATCATAGAGTTAAAGATGTGAGTAACAATGGAGACACCTAGCAATGTGCAAAGCAAGTCGAAGGCTGGGAAGGTTGTTGGCGGTACCCAGGCTCTACATGTTATACCAAAGTCTCCTTTGGCTCTAGCCTCTGGAGTGGCTCTCCTAGGTGCTTCCAAGCCCCTGGACTCATTGGCCGATCCCCTGTGTGGTAGTACTTCTTTGATACCACTTCGGGAAAACTGTTCCTAGCCCTCATAGGGACGATCCAGCAAATGATTGCTACTTCCATCTGATAACAACTTACGACGTTGCCCCCCCCCCCACCACATGGCGATCCCCTCTGATGTAGGCATACCGGAGGAAGGTAGTCAGGCAGAGTATTTGCAAAAAGGTCTTTAAGATGTCCAATACCAGGTTATGGGGGCACCCCTTAAGGAGCAACTGGGTATCCCTTTTACCGAAGGAGTGATGTCGAACGAATTACTCCTTAATTGCAGGACTCCAGATATAGCTGAATATGATGGTACCACCAATCCCCAAGAGCACCTCTCACGTTTTGAAAATGCAGAACTCTTACATCGATACACAGATGGGATCAAGTGTCAAGTTTCGTTCCTTCTTTTTGCACCAGTTTTCCAGTAGTAGGAAACATAGGAAGACTGAATTAAGCCTTTACTATACGTCAAAAGGAAGGTGAATCTTTGAAGGAGTAACTTCAAAAGTTCAATACTATCGTCGTTGAAGTCGTTTCAGCTATCTAAGAAGTCAAAGCCAGTGATTCTGGGCTCGTTATTGGAAATTTTTTCAAATCCTTAGCCAAAAGCCTGCCACCAAATTTGATACCCTTTTGGCTTGAGCAGCAAAATGTATTAATACGGAATATGCCCAAGCCTCCAAGAGAGAAGGACGTGAGGAGAAGTAAAAAAAAAACAACGAGGAGCGCCGATCTGAAAAACCACAATCGAACTTCAGGGACAAGAAGCCATCCTGACAAAAGATGAATGTTGTATACAACCCACTGATCGTCCCTCTAATTGTCCACACCACACTATGAAATAGATATAGTACTTTTTTTACTGCTAGATAGAACAAAGAACAAGAAGAAAAAGCAACTCCAAACAAACACTATGGTGCTTTTGGATTGTTTTATGTTCTAACTTGAATCAAATTCGACATAGAACAAAAAGGACAATATTTTGAGAGAGAAAAGATCAAAATTTCGTGGCTTATTGGTAGGTTATGTTGGATATGTTTGTAGTTTTGTATATTACAAATAATTGAATTCAAAATTTCATAACTAACAAGTTTGCCTCCAACGCAATCTATACACCCACATCCATATAACCCTCAACCATGATGAAACAACCACTCCATCATGTTCATCATGGTGAGGAGTTTCAACTTCTTAACTTGCTCCAACCTCCTTCAAATAGGCTTGGACTTTAAGTATGCATCGGGCGTAATTTAATCAAATTAAATCAAGCCTAACCAAAGTCCATTGGATAATAACTAATTAAATTAATTTTTGCCCAACTAAGTCCAAAGATCATTTAATTCAATTAAATTAATAACTAATTAATTCAATTTTTGCCCAATCTAAGCCCAAATACTAATTAATTGATCCAATTAATTAATTAAGCCAAATTTAATAAATTAATCTAATTAATATAAAGGTGGTAAGTCCAAAAATTAATTAATTTAATTAATTAATTCTTAAGCCATCCATCGAACGGATTATTAAATAAATGATCCGATCATTTATATATTCTCCTTGAATTAATTTAATCCAATTAAATTAATTCATTTCTTCTCGAATTAATGCTAAATTAATTACACCAAGTACTACCGCCGCCGGCAGAGCACCGCCCATCGGAGAAACAGAACCCCTTAGATGGCCAAACATAGCCGTCCGACTAGCAGTGCTCCCCAGCTTCGCCGTTCGCCCAAAAGTAGCTCCTAGCCCGCCAGACGACGGCCTTGGAAGCTGAACCGTCACCTCATTCAAACTCACCGTTGGTGGAGTAGCAGTCATCGGAAAAGGAACAGCCGACGATTCTTCATCCAAACGATCATCCCCCTCGTTCAAACTCGTCGCCGCCCCAACAGCGCCTGTCAGAATTCCTCACGTCGCTGGAGTAAGCCCAAAAATCACTTCCTTCGCACTGGTTTAGTTCTCGCCCATTTTTCCAATCACCGGCATAAGGAGGCACCGGCCAGCCATATGAAAACCACGGGAGAGAGGGTGGGCATTCATTGTGAACAGAAGTGGCTACTGTCGTTGATTTCCACCATGGCCAAACCTCGCCTCCCAATGCGATGTCAGCGCTGCCAACGCCACCATGGAAGCAGCGTCGCCTTCGTCCACCACCCTATTCGCAAGGCGCAGAAATTCATCAATATTGAAGTCATGAGGCAAAGGGTCTACTCCTCGTCCGCCTTATATGGAACTTGAAGAGGCGCCGTCAAACCCTAAAAATGGCGGTCGTTCCATATCTGCTGTTTCTGTGGCCAAGACTCGATCTTTCACATTCAGAATTGTTCTTGCCGCCTCCACAAAGCTTGGGCCATCCTCAGGCCCCGGAAAAATGCCGTCCACCATCTTTCACATTCAGAATTGTTCGCGAGAAAGCTGCGGTTCATGTTGACTCTCGCCTCTGCCGTCCTCCTCACGACGGCCACCATCATCCTCGACGTCCCCATCATCGCCCATGTCCCCGGCCGCCGTGTGCATGGATAGGGCATTAGTGTGTGTATTTTGTGGTGTGCTAGTGTGTATCAGAGAAGAGAGAGAATTTGGAGAGTCCATTTTTTCTTACGATCAGTTTCTTTAGTTTCAGACTTATTGGATATACGGATATCAAGATATCATACTCGGAACATAAGAATAATCATTCAAGTCGGTGTATCGTAGAATCTGGCCATGTGATTTTAAATCAGATCATCTGATATGATCTAATGGACATGGTCTTATATATATTTAAATTTGTCGTGAATCGGGTGCCCAAATTTTAAGATATCGTAATTGTTTATTAAACTTTTTGATCTCGTTGTATATATTATAAAATAATAATTAAAATTCTTCAACCATCACTATTATTATCATTATCATTATTTTTAGATTAACTCATAGGAATCACTAAATTTTGACATAAATTTATAAATAATAAAATAGATTGCATTATGCATAGTATGTATCTGATATAAATATAAAACACAAAAATAAATAAAAAATCATAAGTGAATTACTTGTCAGTTCAAAAAAGTATAACGTAATACAAATATATATTAAAATATAACATAAAGTTTATATATGTCATATTAAATAATAATTTTAATTATAAAAAATATTATAATTTACTAAGTTGTTGATTAAATTTATTTTTGTATAAAGATTAAATGTTTAAATAAAAGTACCATAATTTATTAGTCGAGCTCAAAATCGACCCGGCTCGCAAAATTCGCGAGCCGACTCGACTCATATGCCACCCCTACTACCAATACCGACGGTGCAGACTTTTGAACTGCTACCTCGTACGCGACCAACGTGTTTATCAACTCATGAAGATCTTTGTCAAGCCCATTCATGTTACAGTTCAGGATAAATGGGTTAAAGAAGGGAGGAAGAGACTGAAGGATCACATAAATGTACGTCTCTTTTTCAAGATCAATCTTGAGGTCCTTGAGCTTCTCCATAAGGGATAACATCTTAACCCTATGCTTCTGTACAGAAGATTCTTCAATCATCTTGGCACCCAAAAATGCTTTTGTCACGGTGTATATAATATGCCGGTTTGAAACCGCATAAACCTGGCTCATGAGAGCATTATCGATTTGACATCATCATACCTATCGTACTGTTTTTGGATGTCATTGGTCATTGACTCCAGTGCAATACTACGAACCTTTCAGTCTCGAACGTCAAACGTTCTTCGCATGTGGACCCTTCTAGCAAAGTTCGAGGAAGAGACCTATCCAAAACATAGGTCTGGTTCTCAAAGTCTAAGACAATCCTAAGATTTTGCATCCAATCATTGTAGTTTGTTTCATTAAATTTATTAGCCTCAAGAATAGCAGTGAGTGAATTCTTAGACATCTACATCAAACATAAATATAAATTTAGTAGATTATTGCAATATTAAATGTCAAGTATAAGATTTAGTCTTCAGTCATTAACCCGTCTCATTATTTCTTCAGAAAGCCCATAACTCTCAAGGGGGGTTTTCGAAGAACCATTTCCTAGTGGGCGTGGAGTCCACAAACGCAATTTTTCATGCCCCACTTTTACGATTCACATGGAAAAAGACTTTATGGGAGGTAACCTATATCATTACCATCTAATGAGATCCCCAAATTATTTTGCCTCACCCCTTCAAGTGATCTGGAGGACTCTAACTGAATCACATTACTCAGTGTTAGACCCGACCTATCAATCAAATGAATATCTCAACTATCGCCCCCCACGACTCATGAGACAATGAAATAGGAGTATATTCCATTCGATCACAACAATAGTGTAGCTTTCTTCCACTCCAAACGTACCATGACGTGAGACCACGAATGGGTGAAAGTAGCATCCACACCATATTATTGTGGATGAAGGCTTGGATTTAATCAAACCTTTTGAATTTTAATCCATTATGAGCCTAATTTAACTTGGACCATCCAAGTGACAGCTAACATTGTTATAACCGAGACCTCATCATTATAAGATTTTTGCATGCATGAATTTTAATCATTGAGTAAATATATATGCATTCCAAACACATCATACTTCAAATATTAAAACATACACCATATGCAAAATAAGCCTAGCATGCCCCTGCTGGATAATCACAAGCTCAATACAAAGTGACCCACTGAGCCCCAATGAGTCTATGGTCAATCTATGGTGTGGCCTAACTATAATGGGTTACTTCATTTTTTTGTTTTTCTTCCATCATGAGTTCCAACTTCACCTCCTTGGAAGCTTACATTTATTTAAAATAAATAAAACCTCACATTCCTAACTATATTCATTACAACTAAAATTGAAAACCCTAATCAAAAGTTGGGGGGAGTACAAAAGGAGGGAAAAAACAAGCCTTATTATTCCAAGGTTAAAAACGAAAGAAGGAAATAAAACAAAGAGACACACAAGCCTCACCCAACATAAAGTAAACATTGCATTCGGCTAATGGGTTTTGTGATCATCCACATTGTTTATCCAATAAACAACAATTAACACATTTATATCAAACATAAACATGCTAAATAAATAAATAGAATCCATGTAATTAACAATAGATATCCAATATCAAATACCAAAAATATAATTAAATACAGAAAATAACATACTAATAATGGAACTAAAAAATGGATATCAATCATACATTCAATGTACAATTTTTTGGTTTGTTTAGAAACTATTTTCAAATTAATTTACGGCAGAGTTTAATTTTGGAAAAAATCTAATTTCATTGAAATTAAAATTAGCCAAAATTAATAATTTCAAAAGAATTACAGAAATTAGAAAAATCTAATTTTATGAGAAAAATGGCACAAAACGGCCAAGTTCGTTAAAACAGCAGACGGTTGTCTGCTGCCGACCGCGTGCACACGTGCAGGCGTCCCTACCTACTACCTAGTGACCAGCCGGCAGGGCAATAACGATCGTTTTTTCAAAAAAAAAAAAAAAGAATTTGAAATTTCTGCAATTAAAAACTGAAATAAGATCATGTATTTACTGAAAATTCAATTTCAAAAAATGCATAGATATCCATAATTTAAAAGCAAAATTAAAACATATTTTCCAAACATATACCCATACTTCAAAGTCACAAAACATGTTTCAGAAAACAAATTAAACACGTTGTTCATGCTCAACACATAATAACATGTTAATCCTAAAGCCACAACACCGAACCGGCCTTTGATACCACTGAAAAAATCGGTATGGCCCGGGAGCATGGCGGAAGCGTGAAATAAAAAAAAATAATTCAAAGGGGTGTTCCCTTTGAAATTCCCGCGCATTTGATGTTTGTCAAAAACATAATAATAAATATATAAGCATGCTAGACATGTATTGCTAAAGGATGAAACAAAAACATAGAAATACAGCTTGAAACTTTACCTTTTGCTTATATAGATGAGCAGCAACGTGCATTGTTTTCCTTTTCGTTCCTCTTTCGTTCACTTATGGATTCAAATTAGAACCCCTCTAATTTGTCCATACCATACTATGGAATAGATATAGTTCTTTTTCTATTGCGAGAAAGAACAAAAAACAAGAAGAAAAAACAACTCCAAACAAACACTATTGATTAGTGCTTTTGGATTGTTTTATATTCTAACTTGAATCAAATTTAATATAGAACAAAAAAGAAAATATTTTGAGAGAGAAAAAGGGAGCAAAATTTCGTGGCTTATTGGTAGGTTATGTTGGATATGTGTGTAGTTTTGTATATTACATACAATTGAATTTAAAATTCAATAACTATTAAGTTTGCCGCCCAAGGCAACCTATACATCCACATCGATATAACCTTCAACCATGATGAAATAACTACTCCATCATGTTCATCATGGTGAAGAGTTTCAACTCCTTCTTAACTTGCTCCAACCTCCCTCAAATCGGCTTGGACTTCAAGTATGCACCGGGTTTGATATAATCAAATTAAATTAAGCCCAATCAAAGTTCACTGGACAATAATGAATTAAATTAATTTTAGCCCAACTAAGGCCAAAGATTCATTAATCTAATTAAATAAATGTAAGCTCAAACACTAATTAATTGATCCAATCAATTAATTAAGCCAAACATAATAAATTAATGCAATTAATATAAAGGTGTTATGCCCAAAAATTAATTAATTCTTGAGTCATCCATCAAATGGATTATTCAATAAATGATACAATCATTTATATATTCTCTTTGAATTAATTTAATCCAATTAAATTAATTCATTTTTTCTCGAATTAATTTCATATTAAGTCCACTAATTCCATAGTTATTTGTGTATGACTCTTTAGGTTCATCCTCAACTAAACTTGGGCAATATGTCCAATAAAAATAATTAATTAAATTTATTTTAATTAATTATTTCTAATTAACTATTAATCGGAAACGTCGATCACAATGGATGGTCGTCTAGCAACGATCCATGAAACTAGAGACTAAGTGAATGTTGGCGTGAATATTTAGACTCTCGAGTTCCATACGGGTCCGGTCCTTCCATCAACCATCTTCCAGCCTTAGTCTAGGCCATAGAATTGGACGTTAGTTTCTATCCTGGACCAGGCAACTATGTTGAATACTTGAGATGCGTTTACTCTATTGATTGACAAAGGAAATCATTTTCTATTCGACCAATCGCCATGGCCATAGACTTAGAGAGTCTAAACCATCTCAGAGCGCATAGGAGATATATCCATCATATACTGATAGGGGGGAGTTCTATCTTGAAATCCACCATCCTCACTATATACTCCGACTACACTGGATAATGCTTATAACGACCACATCGAAAATACAGTCATCTCTTGCTAGAACCAAGATATAGCCATCATTTGCATGTGACGGCCATGATTCCTCAAGTCCAATGACTAATCCTATATTATCGGAGCCAGGAACTCAAGTCATACCGACCAAGCCTCCAAGTGTTCCATATGATGATTCTCGTGAGTCAGTTCAATCAATTAACAACCTTGTCAATTAATCCACTAAAATTACAAAGACATCCCCTGTCTGTCGCTGAAGAAACACGACACTCATCCAATGAATGCAAAATTTAGTACAAAAGCCTCTTTAGGACTTTTGATGCCTAGCCTCGAGGTCCTTGATTTTGAATATTTCAGACCAACCCTCAGAAGTTAGTTTCATAGCTGTCATCCAATAATCAGCCCGACTACATGGGTCATTCAATTGGTCTGTAAACATTTGTTGGGACGTTAAAAACGTAAATAATAAGCACAACAAACATATGGTGTGACAAATAAATGCTTACCACATTCGTCAAAATAATATCACGTTCATAAAGATTGCTAAATGGCCCCAAAACTGCCAATCCAATTGGCTTTCTGGTCACCTATTCTAATACAAGCTCCACCTCCAGCCACCTGTATAAGAGGATAGGCCAGAATCTATCCTTTCAGATGTGGTCTCAGAGATATCATCACCTGGAACCTCCCCTATGAACATCACTAGCTCATCCGAGGAAGAAATTATAGTACAAGAAAGTGATGAAGAAATATGACAAAAACAAAAAAATCAAGAAAGAAGAAGAAGGGGCCAAGGAGATTTTATTCACAAACCTGGGAATGTTTCTCTCATCAAAAGCTTGAGAAAGTGAGGGTTGACAGTGTGGCTAGAATAAAGGAAGAAAAGGGGAGGTTAAGCCCACCCCAAACCTAGGTTAAGCGGTTACCAAAGACGAGGGTGCACGGGAAGCTTAAAGGTCCACGCCTCCTCCCCCCCAATAATGTAGCTGCAATGATGGCTCGCCTAAGCCATCAATTCAAAATTGATAAGAGAACAAAGTATAGAGCGCGCAAAGACCGAGGGGGAAAATTAGGCAAGAAGAAATGAAGAGAGATCCAGACGAAAGAGGTCATTTGCAACCTAAGATGAAGGAGCTCCCTTGAGTGGTTGTGAAAATTCTCCTACTCTAAGAAAGAGACTTGGGACATACTCTTCGTTAGAGTACGGGAGACTGTGTGATGTATACGCCTAGGATGGTCCATGCTTTTAAGCAAGGCCAACAGCCCGGGTGACCCAAAATTGAGGAGTGTGGGCTTAGGCCCACCTTAATTCTACCTAACCTCGCAAGAAGGGCTCGGATGATTTAACCTTCCTAAAGAACCCGCTAAGCCTTGATGGCCCAAGATAGAAAAAGGTGGCCCATGAATACACATCGAACTTGGTCGAAACTTGAAGCCCAATTTAAATGATTATTCAAGAAAACTTACCTAAGTGGCAACACTTCCTCACACGTGGCATCCAGCTTATCCTGACAGAGAAGACAGCTTGGGTCACAGGCTCCTAGCGGAAAGGGTTCCCAGGCCAACAAGTCTCCTCACGAACCCAGGACTCTTACCAAGAGACCCCTACTAAACCATTCAGGGAATAAGAGCAGCCTCAACCCTATCCTAACAGCCTATCCAACTCCTTCAAGATTTCAGGAGAAGGTATACACCGCTACCCGACAAGGACAACCTTCTATAAACATAGCTTTTATTCCCCTTGAAAGGGAACGACTCTCTTGCTTTCAAAATTGTCTTTGTGCACTCTGTAGCATAATATCGTGTGTTCTTGGGGTCATTCTTAATTTTATTCATCATACTGGAATTTCTATTTGAGATTTTTTATTCTTCTTGTTCATTTGATCGTAAATTCGTCACTAAATTGGGTGTTGGTGTACTAATATTTTTTTGTAGGTTTCCTCTTCAAGACCCTTACATTTTGGCCTAAGCTCTATAGATCAATCTTCGACACACATCAATTATCATTAAGTTTATTATTGTAAGTTTGTTAGTTAAATTATTATCCTTAACTATTATTTTCTATATATATCGTGTGATTTAATTTATTATTTATTTATTTCATAATAAAATTATAAATTTCAATAATTATTTATAAGACTATCATTAACAAAAATAATAAAACAAGCACATCCGAGCTTGATGTGGGCCTGGTCCGGGCCTCAATTGGGCCGGGTTCGGGCTTCAACTAAGTTGGTCCATGGGCTGGGGCTAGGTTTAGAAATGGACCCAATTGGGGCCACTTAAAGGCCCAGACCACCCCAAAGATCGGCCATGAATAATAGTGGGTTGGTCCTTGGTCAGTTTTTTCGGACTGGTCCGTGTCACACTATGCACCTTGAGGTTCACTTGATTGAGACTATCGAACAACCACAAAATTTATCTTAATCGAGTTTTTTTTCTAGAAATATATATATATGGGATAACTACATTTACACCCTTTAACCTCTAGTATGTTTACACAAATCACCCCTATCTTTTAGATAATTACATGCACCAACTAAAAAATCACTATCACTTACACAAAACCACCCCTTACTTTTTTAAAAATTTACACACACCCCTATTTTTTTATTTTTTTGCTGTTAGGGGTAGTTTCTTAATTATGCAAAAGAGAAGAGTGGTTTGTGTAAATAAACCATAGGTCAGGAAGTGTAAATGTAATTATCCCTTTATATATGGGAAATATGTGTATGTTATTTGCTTTACTTTTAGGGTTCATTGCAATTAGATTCTCTTTAAAATTGTAAAATTACACTTTCTCCAAACATATTTTGAAATTACATTGACCCCCTCCAAAAAAAATTTGTTTACATGTGATCCCCTTCTATTAGGTTTTGAACAATATTTTGAAAAAGGACCAAAGATTGAACCATTTAAGTTACAGGGTTATTGAATCATTGGTCTAACCAATTGAATTGTAATAAAAAAAGAAAAGAAAAGATTGATCTAGACCCTATTATGTATATGTGTGTATGTGTATATAGACGAAATATATCAATATATTATATATCAATTAATTAAGTTAAAAAAATATAATAAGTGAATTTAAATAATTACACAATCCAATTTAACATAGCAAGTGCATAATTTTAACCAAAATGTAGACTGAATAGATAAACAATTAAACAAAAGTGTTAAAAGTACTATAATTTGATAAAATCATGATCAAATTAATTTCAATCATTTTCATTAAAAAATTTCACTATAATAAGTACTTTTTCTTTATCTAGCATGTTCGAGAATTTGTATTCTTTATTAAAGTATAAGGCTGTGTTTACTGGATGGGACAGGATATCCCTACCTGGGATTGATTTGGGACAACCTAGTGGATTTATCCCAAATGGGACAGGCTACACATACGTTTACTAGGGCATACAGAATCCACATTTTATCCGCCGAAATGTGTTTACAGTCACAGATTAAGTGGGATTATTTAATTGTGGAATTACTTTCTTGTACCCTTGAATTTGAAATTCCACCTTGCCTAACATGTGCCCTAGTTCGCCTTTCCCCTGGTTTACCCATTTCTGTTTTTTTTCGATCGACACATAGAGGCGAAGCTGGAGCATCTGCAGGTTTGGAAGAATGGCACGAC
This sequence comes from Sesamum indicum, assembly GCF_026168435.1. Taxonomy (NCBI): domain Eukaryota; kingdom Viridiplantae; phylum Streptophyta; class Magnoliopsida; order Lamiales; family Pedaliaceae; genus Sesamum; species Sesamum indicum. Next base: position 3,281,027 of record NC_142667.1, on the reverse strand, counting down.
GTTGACAATAATTTTCTTGGTAAGTTTCCACAACACCTTCTCGTTCTCTACAACCATTTATTAACATGGTTTACCCCTTTTTCAAGTTCTAGGGTTAATCAATCGTAGTCCCTCTGCGATGCACCAAGCCGATTCTGTGGCATTGGAACAATTTCCGAACAACTGTGAGTCAGCTTATCACTGTTTCTTACTCAGTCATGCTACAATTTGTTGATATATACATTCTAATTTGTGCCACAAATTATTTTACCCATTTGTGTTTTATGCGCGGTATTATACCTTACATTCTGCCTCTGCCTTCACCTTGTTATACATCGTTATGCACTGTCAGCATATACTATAACTTGACACCCATGTTATTTGTAATTGTGTCTATTACACAACCCTTTGTGCTTTCGATCGTATTGTACTACACCATACTATCTGGTAGAATGGGTATTTTACACTATCCAATGGCAAATTCCTACTCTGAATACATTTTAGTTTTCCCCTGATTCCATTTACATTCATATGGTTCAGAGTAATATAGAGTAGAAACCACTGAAGGCCATCTAATATCGGACATTTGATCCTCGTAATATTGCATCGCTGCACTTAATCTATAGGGAATACTACATGGAGAACAATCAGTTCACACACAATTTCAATAGTACCAATTCTGGGGGTAGATCGACTAGTAGGCAGCGTTTCTCTGGGTCATCCGAGGTTGTACTGTGGTTTTACAGTTGTGATAAAGATGTCGTTCTACGAACTTCATGGACTAGTCTTAATCTAGGTTGAAGATTTCGAGGTTGCCCTAGTAGTGAGGTTCGTTTTAAAAATTTAATGATCTCCAAATAATATTAGGTCAATTGTTGTCAATGAGCCTCAGCATCAACGTATGATTTTTACTTTCGTTGTGCTTGTATAATTAAGGATAGGTACATACATCACATATCATTGTTTTAATATTCAAGGCCGTTATTGTGGCACATTCGAATGGGTTGCCCCCCCCCCCCATGTGTTGTAGGTCCAAAGAGATTATACCTAGATTGCTTAACAGAATCTCAGAATATGAAAGTCGCATGAAACGTTTCAATGAACGTCTCGAAGCTGAGGAGACGCATCGACATACTTTGCAGAAGTATTGTATCGTCTTACTAGTTGTTTGGCTATTGACCCTTTGGATTGCTCTCAAGGGTTAACTTTGTTGGAGCAGTCGTTGTTAGTATATTTTGTTTATTGCTCAAATATTTGATCCCTGTCGTAGTTTATGTACTTGTCCTTTTCATGTGCGCTACAATTGATAACTCAGTCGTGTACAATTTTAATTGTGTATGAATCATATTGCCTCGTTTATGCTTAAATGTATATCAACTTCTTTCACCTATTTGTCACCAATGTTATGTTGTGCTTTGCGTACATTGAACGTTTCAAACAAGTCTAATATTCCTGCCATTTGATTATCAACCGTTAGGGCAACAACCAATGCATTACATCTTCTTTGCACTCGGTACATTACTACATTAACCAGTACTCTTCTTAACAGTTTCTATGGAGTGATTTTTTGGGTCGAATATAAGTTGTCTCTTATAATTCTATGCTACAATTTACAATGCACCTTCCATTTTAGTTTATTGGTTTCCATTCTATGCTACAGTTTATAGTACACCACTTCATATATAAGAATATCATTAAGGCTGTAGTATTTTCATTCAGGAAGACCCATCCTCATCCCCCAAAAAAACTGTTGTGACTCATTTATTAATTGAACTATCCAACCCACAACTACTTCATTAATGTTAACAAAACACTCAACATTAATGAAGTAGCTGTCAGCGGTAATAAATTGGTTGAAGGTACACAAAATGGCGACAGCATCCCACTCTTTCCATTTTCAGCCTATGCATTTACCACCTACAAACGTCCAATCCCAACCAACTGCCACAAATTGGAATTAATTAATCCCACCTACCGGATTTAGTAGAATAGAGACCTGAATTAATGTCTATGCAGCAGCTTTTATTCATCATTACAAGTGAACAGTTCTGGCCATTGATTCGCCAACGTATCCAATCACATTTACTTCCATTCCCCTATAAATGTCAGCGCATTGGCAATATTTGCATTTTCAAAAACACTGCCATCTTTTGTAGTCCACCCAATACTACTTTTTCTAAAAATAGCAAATGATATGGCCTGATGGGTATTACTACCAAATACATATGTTCCACTTTTCAAAATGGACGAAAGATATAGAAAAAAATATTTATTCTGAAATTACATGATAACGCCAAAAAGGGCCATTTTTACCCAGATCGTGAAAACAACTTTGTGATTTCTGATTCATTAGATGAAGTGGTTAAGTGTCATGGTGGTAAAATTGATTTGGGCTGGGGAAAATGCATGGTGAAATTCCTTCGGGAACGGCATGATGTTTTCGGTAAGCTAGTTAGCCGACAGGATGTCGTGTGGAATAGGCGTCTCAGATTTGTCACGGCGCTAGATGGAACCTGGAAGGAGTTTGGAAGGTGATTTCTCAATTTAAAGCAATCGATCTACATATTGTAATATTATTGTAGTGTCTAAAACTCTGACAACGTGTTCCCATATTTTTTGGGTTGTATGAATATGTTATTCTAGGAATCTCGTATGGGAAAATTCTATGTGAAAGCGTACGAGGACATGTGGGAGGAGCTCTATCAGTTGTTCACGCAACCAGTTGATTCAGATTTAGGAACTGTGGGGGATGCTGAGGCCGAACTGAAACAAGGTAAGTCGAAGAAAGTGTCTGATGCTCCTACTTTGGTTAAAACAACTAAAACATTGGGAGATGTTCAAAGGGATCCTTGCCCATATGCTTACGTATTAGACAGCTCGACATTAACCTCATCATTGTGGAACTTCATTAACGACTTCTACGGGAGTGAGGACAATGCCGACTCATTACAGGCACTACCTGGCGTGCCAAGCGCCGAAAAGAAGTCAAAACTGCCCAAATGTGACAGCCCTCCTGCTGCAAAGTCCGAAGGACAAGTGAGCTTTTCTGCATCAAATTGAATGCTGTTGAAAAAGATTGAGTGAGAGAAGTTGAAGGTTGAGGTTAAGGTTGGTGAGTAAGGACGTGAGGTTTAGGTTGCTAAGTATACGCTTGGGAGTATCTATATATATGTATATATATATATATGTGTGTGTGTGTGTGTATAATTATACTGTTTGCGGATTTTTTTGGGGAATGTTGTTGTCTGTTGCAACATCTTTTCCTGCTGCCGTACTTTATTTAGCTTTTCTTTTTAGGATGTGTGTATCTTTAATTAGTCTGTATTACAAACCTAGTGATATGGGTCACAGAAGGGGAAGAATGTTTGTTAGTGTCACGTGTTGGTTGTTTTTTTTTCATGTGTTTGCATTGGAACTGTACGTACTGTAATGACTGCCAGTGGGGGACCATCTGCATGTTTTGAACAGTGTTTTTGTCATGTTGTACAACTTATGAATTTATTAAAATATTAATGTAATGCATGTTTTCTGTATTTTTGTTACATTGACTGTATTTATTTCTAATGTGCAACTTATATTAGTGTATTTTGATCAATATTCATTTATTAATGTATTAATTATGTTCTATTGTATACATTTTATTACAGTAAAATATGTCTCCTAAAATCAATTTAGGTGTAATAATTTTTTAATTTACTAGAGCAAATTCTTAATTACAAGCGTTATGCATATCTTCAAATTAATGTATGTATGTAGTTATATTTAATTGAATATAAGTTTATGCATTTAATAGAAACATAAAGCAGCAATAATTAACCGAACTGCAAATGTAAAAGAGGCCATCATTCCCGCTGTTTTCCAACGCAACCTTTCGTATTTTGCAGCGTCCAATCATGACAACAGGGTCATAATACTGGGATGCAGAAAGCCACACTTGCGTGCCTTTTTAAACACCTCAAGCCTGCCATTCTCATTCATAAGTTAACTTTCTTCTGCTTCCCAAACCCTAGTCCCCATTCTTCTTCCTTACTATACCAGTCTCTACTGCCGTCCAATCACCCTCCGAATACAATGTTGAGCCGTAAAGTTCCCATAGGCCAGAGTCAGTATTTCTATACGCCAAGTTGGATGAAGAAGATCGATGATGCCCTTGTCAACTACCTTTACTACCACGCCTTGCTGGGGTGAAACCAGTTTGACCCACTCCGCCTAGACCATAAGTCGTTGAAGAAAGCTGCAGATGCAGTGAACAGGTACACCGGCCGGTCCTGGCCATATAATTTCTTTAGAAATAAACTAAGTTTGCTTCGTTAGTGCTACGAGACCTTCGAAAAGGTGTTGGAAGATCTGTCCTTCACATGGAATGAGGAAACCAACAGAACGGCCGGCGGGAGAGAAGACTGGAAGAAAGTAATACGGGTATGACTTCTTATTTTGGCTTTACAAAAGTTTGGTTTGTTAAAAAACTAACATATTTTTCTTAAAAAATTCGATGTTTTCGCGTGAAAACATCTACATTGTAGGAGAACCCATTTGCTAAGGCGTATTACTATTTCGACGAGTCGAAGTGGGAGCAAATGTATTTGATGGAGCTGTGCTTTCTCCATTCTGTGGATCAAGTATGGATATTGACAAAGGCAACAACGATGGATTTGACGTCATCTTTCTAGGAGTGAAAGCAGATGAAGAGCCTGAGGTGGTGAATCTGGTGACAAGTGAAGACGAAAGCTGAAGTGTGTGTGCTGTTGTCGGTAAGGAAAAAAATGATTCTGGTGCCCATGGATGTTTTGGAAAAAGAACTGTGTGTAGTGGTCGAGGAAGGCTGTTAATTTTCTTTTTTTATTTTTTTAATGAATGCTTTTGGTGGCCCTTCTGGGTGAATGGAAAAAGAAAAATTGTGAAGGGTGTTGATGATATTTAAATCTTTTTGTTTATGCATATTAGTTTTTGCAAGTTTTTTTCTTTTGTTTATATTCCTAAGTTGTTTTTACAAGTATTTTACATTATCAAGAAGAGAAAAAATATAATTACAAACTTAAAAGAATTTTAATAACCACGCTCATTTTAACCGATATATATTTTAATATAGTTTCGGATAAAATACGAAGTATATAATGCAAACAATACATTGATTAATTCTTTATTTTTTATAGTGTTATGTGTTTTTGTTAAATGTATTTATTGATTTAACTTAGTAATGTATTAAATTACATTCTTTTCCAACTTATGAATCGTAATGAATTTGAGATCGTAAAATTTGTTATTAACAAATTATAATTTATTATTTGATAAACAGATATAAAATTATCAAGTTTGCATATATAAATATATATGTATATATATAATCGAACACAATATAAAATAATAATAAAAAAGAAAATAAATTCGATTATATAATAAAATTGTATTCTCATCCCACAAATTAGGCATGTGTAGGCCATCAAAATTTTAGAAGCTGTTAATATGCAATATAATTGAGTCACAAGGTCATCATATATTGTTAGTTTTGTGTAGGATTTGGGATGCTACTAAATAAAATGAATTATTCATACAATCTAATGATGACGTGATGAAAATTATAGTAAATCAATATGTTTCACTATATTTTACAAAATTAATAATTTATAATAGATTATGTGTCATGTCATTTTTATATATTTTTCTTCCATATTGGTAAAAGAGAACCAATATAAAAAAAATCCTAATTTAAATGAACCATATGAGGTGGATATGATTTATTCTGACAACTTTTATTGTAAAATCCGACACCAAAATTACCAAAATTGTGAAATATCAAAAAATTATAAAACACTTTTGTATCCTATATAAAGAGATTAATGATAAAAACGATCATAGGATCAAAAATATATTTATCTCTCATAATATCGGGATGAAAACTATAAAAAGCTTAATTCCGAGAACAAAAATTTCCCCTCCATTTTTACATTTTCTCCAAATTCAGAAAAGTTTCGTTTGAATTTACACCATAATATTGTAACAATTATCCGTAATATTGTAATAATTAAGAAGCAGAAATCCCAACTTTATAAAATATATTGTCCATGTTTTGAAATAGATATTAAAGATGTTGTTTAATATTAAGGAAAATTTATGTAAATCTTTGAAGGGGGATAAATTAATCCATTTTGTTTTCAATTGATGAAAGTTGATAGTCTTTGAAAGGTGATGTAATTTTTAGTTTTTTTATTTTGTCTATTTAGGTATCCTATGTATTTATTTTTTTAGCATACAAAAAAAACTTTATAATATTTTACGATATTATTTTATCAGCAATACAAATTTGCTCATGTCAGTAATAAAAAAATAATTTTTAGTGTGAAATATTACACATTATAATTAAAATTGTAGGTTATTCTTGCAGATGAATTGTGTAATATTAAAATAAAAAAGAACCAAGCATGCAAAGAAAGCAATAACAAAGTAATAATAAAGTTAATGAATACATAACTGACCAGTATGAAAAGCAGCACTTCGCACAGCTTGTTCAGTACACAACATTACACCAAAAAAAATTCCTGATACCAAATCATGGTTAGGTGGGTGCAATATTTGTGCATAGCGGTCCGGTGATATTTAGCAAATACTATTAATAATTTCAGGTAAGGGATCAAGTCGGGACGATTGCTCATTAAATCTTACTGGCAAGCATTAGCTGCACCATCTTCACCCGAGAATTCTTTGTCAAACCCAGAAAAAGCTTTATTTTGTTTGGGTTCTTAACCAACCTATTTGCAACCATCAAGCGTTCATTTTCATCAAATGCTTCCAAATCTCTAACTTGCTACAGGATCAACACGCGATGTTCAGAGTCTCCAAATTCATTCTCAAGCACCCTAGTCAATGTTCCCAAGCGTGTGTTCGCTGACTCACAAAAGGTAGATACTATTTCAACCAACTTTGGGATGCCTCCACGGGTATCGCTTATCTTGCGTTTCCTTGAAGTGCACTAGATGAGTTCCAGTGGGATCGACGTTCGCATTGAACGAGGACGTCGGCTCCTCCTTCAACCCAACAAAATCTATGTCTGGATTCCATTCAGCGTTGGGCACATAACAATCTTGCGTGTCGGCCATTTCCTCATTTCTAATGGCATTTGCATCCTTATAAGGGTCCGCACTACGCTCCCCTGTCGCACGGTCCTTCCCAAAGATTTCTCTCCATGCGCTTAAAATAGGCCATGTCTTATAACGCATCCTCTTTGCATTAGGATCCATCTGAAACAGTACAGATAGTAAGCTAATAACAATTTAAAGAAAAAGAGCCATTTCAGTTGAAGGTAGTAAACGCATGGCAGTTTTTATTTCATACCTTCACGTAATCATCTCAAGCATTATCGTCTTCCACCGTTACTATATTTCGGCTCTCATCCCAACCCAATCCCGACTTCATCAGCATAGTGGTCAGCATCATGTAGTGCTTCTTCCAGACATGTAATTTAGAAGTAATATGTGGTTCGGCTTTAATATCAGATTGTGGAAAATTCTTGGCCATATGCGTCTCTAATTGTGCAAGATAACCATTCCTAAAGCCATGTCACATTTCCAACCAGTTACAACCAAATTTTTAAGGCCTGCTATAAGACATTCCACTTCCAGAACCGTCCACGTTTAACGACTAGAAGCTCTATCTTTGTTCCCTCCCCACCGACGCGGCCTACTGCTACCCTCATCAGATCCGAGCTCCATCTTTCAAGGGACGATCGATCGGCTTACCTGGGTGAAACCTGCACCAAAAAATATATGTGTTGGTTAAATAGGTAAATACAAATGTCTGATTGACCAGGACACAACCTGTACCAACGATGTAAATATTGTGCACAGCATGACGTCAAACAAAAAAACATTGTAATTGTACAAAGGGGATCATAGTAATGTCGTCTGCAACAATAGCACTTCAACATAGCAGCAATTGAAATGAGTGATTGTAAAACATATGGAAAATTCAAGAATCACACAAAGTCTTCACACAAAACACATAAGAGGCTAACATAACAATGATTACAATTAACCGTCGAAATAATACATCTCACGCGCATCATTAGACTTATGACCCTAAGCAACGAGGTCAAGATATAGGTTGTTGAGTCGCATGTGACATCACAGGCGAGTCATCCACTCATTGTACATGGATGTGGCCATTGTATCTCTCCAAGTGGACCATGAGGGATATTCCACACACAGTCAACCTCATCATCCGTCCCAGCATCTCCATGACTCGGTAACTCATTTTCTAGCGGATCATCAGGTATTTCAGTCCTCAAAAAATTGTGCAACACACAACAAGCCAAGATTATCCGATTTTGCACCTTAATGGGGTAGAACGATTGACTCCTTAAAATACCCCACCGCATTTTAAGTAGACCAAATGTATGCTCAATACGTTACACGCAGAAGAGTGTTTGAGGTTGAAAAACTCCTAATGGTTCTGCAGCACGCTGGTACTAGTGTCCCATTCTCTTAGATGGTAGCGAACACCTCTGTACGGAGTCAAGAAGCCTTCGGCATTTGCATAGTCATCGTCACATAAGTAGTAATTGCCTATGCAAGGTATAACCGAATGTTACGCAATAATTTTATTATTTGCAATAATGAACTCACATATTAAGCAGTATGCACAGTTTAGGAAACATGTATGGAGCAAAGTCATACCTTTAGGAACTCTTAGACCACCTGGTCTGTTGAAGGCATCACGTAAAACACGGCTATCAATTGCGTTCCCCTCCCAGTCGGTAAGGACGTATATGAATTGATGTTGGGATTGCACACCCCAAGTACGTTCACGGCCACTTGACCTTTGCGTGTTTGGTACCGTCCCTTTTCATGTTTGGGTACTCGTATATCAATGAACGTGCCATCTAAAGCCTTTAGACATCACTATAGTATGGATTACAATTAGAAATGTATAGGTAAATATAATCAGAACATCTAAATACCAATAAGCATATTACAATGTATTCTTAATCGAGAAACAAACAAATAATAGTACTAGTACCTTAAACCATCTCAAACGGGGGTCCACGCATTCCTCTGTAATCGGAGTCGGCCGAGCTAGCAGGACATTGTACAATTTAATTATTGACTTTAGCACACGGTGAAAATGTTTGCTAGTTGTGTGGCCAGAACGTAGAAAATTATGCTTCACCACACAATTCTTTTTATTGTGGGCTACCACAAAGGAAAATCACAACTTGCTCCGGTACAGTAAGATGTTTGGTTTGCAAAATGCCTCCAGAGTACTCAAGTAGATAGCTCAGCCGTCCGAAGGCGTTACGGTCCATACGTATCTTACGTAGGCAAGACTCATCGGAAATAGAAACTAGCCTATGCAGGTGAAGAACCTGGTCCGATATCCTAGTATTGATTAAGTATCTCGGACGCAGAGACCGATCATGAGTAGGGTTTTCGGATGTGAGGTGTTTTATAACATAAGTAAATATAGTCAAAGTGACTGCAATCTCGTCCATGACTTGTTGTAAAACAATTAAAGCTAATGTAACTCTTTGAATTCCTCATCCTAATACTTCCCACAAATTTTCTAGCTGACACAATTTGCAAACAACAAAACATTGTTCTATTGTCAACAAAAAGTGAAATGAAGGGAAAATTATTTTGCAAATTTCCTGTAACATTTGCATACAATTTAGTGTGTGAATGGGATATACAGTATATAACAGCCAAGATTTCACAACGTTAGACTGTATATAGCACAAGATTGGTAAAATTGCACCAAACGAGCGAAGAAAGGAACAAAGGGTTTTAGCATAACTCACCTGCAGATCTCGAGGGATTCCCAAGCTAACCACAAACAGCCTAACTGAATGCGAAGCAGGCTGGCGGCAACAATGTTAATGGCACCTCCGGCGAGGATTCTTGGCCAAAAAAAATTTTAAAAATTTACCTTAAAAGTAAATTTGAACAACGTAATCGTACAGGGTAAAATACAAAGCTATACAGGAACAATGTCACCGAGACCCAAGTCAGCGGCCACGATGAACTCACCTTTAGGACGACAAGGAGGCTTGTTATGTCGAAGCCCTTCCGTTTCTGCCTTTATTTGCACCAATGGAGAAGACAATATTTTAAATGAAGTCGAACAACAAATTTAATTTGATAGGTGTAGAAGGATAAATCCATCATTTCGCATAGCTATTTGAGGGTATTAAAGGCAAAGCACCTGAGCATAAATGATGGGATACCTGGTCGGGATTCCTATCCCTGCCCATTTGGCCGGATTCATGTACCACGTTTCATCCAGCATTATAGCAGGCTTGCACTTTAATTACCGGGTCTCACATTTCGCAGATAAACAACCTAATGTGTGGGATTGAGTTGGATATCCTGCTTAATCTCATGTAGTAAAAACGGCCTAAGTGGATTAGTGTGGAAATTATGTAAATAATGAAATAATTTATAAACAATTCCACTAAAAATTGCTTGACTCAAAATGATAATTAGAGAGTATATATATATATATATATATATACTGAAAAGAAGAAATTTTTCTAAGTGTGGAAGGTTACAATTTGTCAAAATCTATCCCTTTTTTTCTTGGGTGGATATCAATTTACCCTCATATAATATTATAAATAAATTACTCCTTATAAAAAACATATCAATTAGAGAATTGTTTAATTTTAAAAATATAGAAAGGTAAATTATTGTATTTCAACAAAAATAGGAAGGTAAATTGCTAATTTTTTTATAAAATAATAATTTACTTATTTACAATTTCACAAAATTTGCTTACTTTTTTTTCCTATTTTTTTGTTTTTTTTTGTCATCACCGTCGGCACTTTACTTCTCATGACTCCTCCCACTTTCTTTTTCTATGTCTCACCATTGTATCACCCATCATTCAAATCTACATTTTCAAAGTAGATGGCACAGCCACCACCGCGTTCAGCCACCGAAACCACTATCTCCGCCGTGGTCGCCGTTGACTTTTCATTTTTCAGCATCATAGGATTTGAAAAGAGGGAAAAGGAAAACATTATAGATTGTACCTTTTTGCTTCATATTTGAGAACTTGCGCCTTTACTAGAGTTTGCAGCAAATCCAGATCGCAAAATGAGTGAAGATAGAAAATTCTATTCTATTCTTTCCCCCCTCCTTTTGTTTTTTTAAGGGCAAACCCAATTTTGATCAGGTTTTCGACTGATTGATTTTGGCTGGTTCACACCGATTCTTATGACAACAATTTTACCCCTATGAACCGGCCGGTTCCCAGCGACCGATTTTGAAAATTTTATTTGGATGAAAAATATTACCATTAACAAAATAGTCTACGTAAATTGTTCATTTTTTTAACCTTATTCAACATTCATTATATTTTTGTATTTTAAATAATAAATATAATATACATATATCAAGTGAAGTTAATACATTATATCTTTTTCTTTATAAATACGAAATTATTATCATGAAATATTAAATAAAGAGTAAAATATGAAGTTCTTTTACTAGCGTCATTTTTGGTTCAAATCTTAACAAGAGAAATTTATGTATAAACAATGAATTTTTAAAAGAGGTGAAAATGCAATTTTATGACTTCTTTAAAGGAAAGTATAATTCGCATTTTCTCAAGGATCAAAGTGTAATAAACCCTCTTTTTTAACAGAATATCATTTTTCTTATATTATTTTCCTAATTTAATGAATGAATTCGGCAAGAAACAGTGAACCCGAACTATTATTCACATGCTATGTTAAAAATATTAAATTTACTATTACCTTAAACCTCTTATCATAACAACACCTTTAAAATTTATTTCTATCTAACAAAAAAACTCTCCTATAGTCAAAACTCACCTTACTTATTGCAGAGAAAATAACTAGACATTCACACATATGAAGATATTTTGTAACTTAGCACATGACGTGAAACGAAAATTGCTACCATTTTAAAGTTTTTCTTTTGTTTTTGTATTTTTTGGGTACCATTTTAAAGTTACAAGATGAAGGGACCAAAACGAAAATCTCCCGACCAATACAACCAAAAGTGAGGAGGTTAATTTGTGAAACAAAAAGTATATTTCTCCCAACAGCTTGTAATGCATTCGATAAAGTCTAATTTGATATATCTATCTACTATGTCTCTATTTACATATCTACTTATGCAGTAGTATGTAACTGTCTGTTCTTCTGATATATTATCCATTCCATAAGCAATAAGTTGAAGAAACAAGCCAAGAGAAAACCACCATAAGAGACCTCTCCAAGATAAGTACTAGCTCCCTTCAGCCACCAATATCAGGTCCATAAATAAAATCAACTAAATCAAAGTCTTACGTATCGTACTCCCATAAGCAAGCCGACCTCGTGAAGAAAGCTATTTATTTCACAAAAGCCGGGATGATAGTATATTTAGCAAACATGATGCAGAAATGATTCTCTATACCCTACTGCTGGTTACATGCTACTTGATGCACGGGTGGGTCATCGTCGTCTTCATCGTATGCCTCGCGTTGTCTTTGTTGCTCCTTCTGCCTCATCTCTTCTTCCATGTTGACATCAAGCAAAGTGGTTTCCTCGCATTTAGCCAGTAATTTATCGGGCAAACGCTTATCTGACTTCACCGGTAGCACTGTTGTCAGAATTCTCAACTTCTCGGGAGAAAGGAACCCAGAATCAGGGAACTCGACATTGAAATGGATATATAGCTGCCCTTTCATGAATGGTCTCTGGTAGTGTGGCATTCCTTCATCGTTTATCGCCTTGTAACAATCTGCAAGGAGATCATTGTTTCAAAGAAACCATCGTCTCGTCCCATGAAAGCCAAAAAGTAGCATGTAAAAGGGAGAGTTAAAGAGTTTTGGAGCAATACCTGGCTTAAAGACTTCGCCAGGGTTTGATTTGATTACTAGTTTCCTCCCGTCGAGATGAGTAAGGATGAACTGAAAACCACAAAGTGCTTCTCGTAAACTAAGATTGTGTTCGACATAAAGATCATCACTCTTCCTTTTGAACTTGGGGTGTTCTCTCTGTTGCAGCACGAAGACAATGTCTCCAGTGATAGTATCAGGCTGCAAAAGCATGAGCCCAGAGAGGTCAATCGATAATGCGGAAGAGTTGAGGTAATAAAAGGTCGCGGAGGTGCTTAGATATAAATAATACGCGAAAATAGATGGTGTATTTTGAAACAATAGAACCGTCAAGTCTAGAATCCGTTCATTCTAAAATGAAGAGTATTCTTGGACTAGATTCTTATTTCAAAATCATCATTGTATGCAAAGTTGCATTGTATATGTCCAACCAGATTCAATCAAGAATCAGCGCGCATATACCCAAATACATTCAAATCCGGTTGAACTGAATGATTTGTTGTCCGAGCTACGGCTGCTTGCTGGCACTTCAAAAGACGATAAAAAAGAAAGGAAGAAAGCTTGCATCACAGAATAATTCAACTTACAGCTTCATCAGCCTGCCCTGAGAACACAATCTTTTGATTTTGCTGCATCCCTTTCTCAACGTGAACTTCTAATACTTTATTTTCCTGTGCAACCTTCTTACCTTTGCACTGGGAGCATCGATCTCTTTCACTAATGAGTTCTCCTGTATCATGGAAGATAGATTCAAGTTTTTACCAAGTCTTTCAAGGATTTCACCTTTTTGCTGGATGGAGACTAGAAAGCACAAAACAGTGATACATTTCAACAAATACCTGATCCTCGGCAATCAGAGCAGATATGTTGTATTCGTTGGACCATTCCAGGTCCTATTGGCCGACTGGTCGTCCTTGTTCCAGTACCCTGGCAACCATGACATCTCGCAGAGGTCCCACTCTTTGAACCTTTCCTGATAGGTTAAAATGCATATAAAAATCTCTTATCAGAAAGTCATTGGCAGAAACTGCACAAAAGTAAAAAATAAAGTTTGATAAAATTGGCAAAAAGGCAGATGCATTCAAAAGATTCCATATCCAAATCAGAGTCAATTAATAGTGTTCCAAGTTATTCTCTTGAAATTCATCAAAAAGTTAAAAAAGTTTTGAGATAGTTAATAAATCTAAACATTTCAAGAATTTAGCTAAGACAGACTAGCATTAGATGCAACATCATCTTGCTTTTGACGCTCTCAATTTGCCCCTCATTAGTGGGTTCCGCTGCTTCCGCAAGTCCTTAGGAAATAAGTCAATGGTCACAGAACAGAACATATGTGTGATTTGTATACCGAAGCAATACAACTGACGTCATAAGAGAAGAGTTATGAAGAAAGCCTAGGAAGCTGGACAACACAATTGACAGTTTTACATGATTCAACCTTTTTTAAGTCCATTACAAGATGCACAAAGAGAATTAAATCATAACAGACGAACATTATAAACTGAGCCGAATTAATGTGTTATTCTACTGGAGACTGAACCAGAGGTAGATTTCGCCATAGAAAAATATACCCTTTACACTTGTTGCACAATGCATTCCGGGAAATAGAGAGTTTTCTGGTTGTACCATTGTACAAGTCCTCTAGAGAAACCCTTAATGGATGCACTACGTCTTCACCCTGTCTCTTTCTGCTCCTAGAACTTCTGCCACCTATAGAATCAATTCCAATATTGGATTTGGAACAAGTAAACCCCCAAGAAAAGAAGTAAAAGAATAGACCAGTTATCTCACCGCCGAAACCTCCACCAAATCCACCACCGAAAAAAGATTCAAATATGTTGAATGGATCATATGAGTGACTGCCTCCTCCCATTCCTTCCTTGACGGCATCTTCACCATATTCATCATAAATCTCTCTCTTTTCAGGATCACTTAAAATTTCATATGCATGAGCCAACTCCTTGAACTGATTCAGAGTCAAATGACAAAGTTGAGGTAAGTTAAAATAGAGTTAGTAGAAATTACTTATTTCTCAATGCTAACAGAGAGAGACAATTCATATTGCACATCTATTGAACAGTGAAATGAAAGAAAAAGACTTACCTTTTCAGGATCTCCCCCTTTGTCAGGATGATTCTTTATGGCAGCCTTTTTATAGGCCTTCTTGAGTTCATCTTGACTCGCACTTATGGGAACACCAAGAATTTCATAAAACTTGAGGTCATTGCTTTTCTTTGGAGCACGTCCAAACATGATGATTTGTTTTCAGTTCTATAGAACTAAAATCGCACCTGAACTGAAAACTCAAAATATTTCAAACTAATCACAGCAGTTGATCAATTATGTTAGTGCTAAACTTTTAGAGTTGAATTCAGCATCAGTTACTTATTTGGACATATAAACAATTAATCTATACAGGCAGCATGACACAGAGCTATGCGATACCAATAGTAAAGATTGCTGAAAGAAGCATCCAAGAATTAATTAACAAACTCCAAAAAAGTACTTAGGCACAACATTCACAGGTAAGACACAAAACTGAAGCAAACAATTTATATCAGACGAAAGTTATTTTCATAACACCAAACGACCCCCAAAATTTACAAAACAAAAATCTTTAACATACCAGTCTTCAAAAACCAATCTTTACATCGTGTACACCAGCAAGGAGACATTCAAATAAACTTCACAGCATAAGGGCTCACATGGTATCTTGATGCGCAAAGCAAGTTTTACTAAAAACATGCCAGTGAAAAAAACACAAAAGATTAACACCAATTGGTGGGGAAGTGGGATGAAAATTCTTTTCAAAATAAAATTAACAGAACAATCTATCTTCCTGGCCAGGTGAATATGCTTACTGCGTGATTAGATATCACATACCAGCAGATTCATGGATGAAAGCATATAAACCAGTAAATCACCATTGTTACGTTCACAGATGAAAAAAGAACAGAAAGAACAGCACTTCTAACTCAATCAATAAAGAGTCTTTGCAGCTCAAAGTAGAAATCCATAATTCTTTAATACAAAGTACGAAACTAATCTGCTTGATCAAACAAAAAAACTCATACCTCAAAAACAGCCAGAAGAAAACCAAAAAAAGTAAATAAATAAAACAGACAAGAAAATTTTCAGATCTTTTAGCTCATATCGTTTCCATATTACCAGAACAATAATCCCTACAGCAATTCTTGAAAGAAAAACCGACAAACACGCGCAAAAACCCCAATTCTTGAAACCCTTCCAAAGATATTCACTCATCCAGCAAAAGATATAGAAAATAAGCAGAGAATCAGCTCTTATAAAAAGAATGAAATTATCAAAATTCACCTTGAATTAGGTTTTAGATGAGAGAATTGAGAGAGACTTTCACGTAAATCTCAACTCCAATAAGATCTTGGGGCAGTGACGGTTTAATGGAGGAATCCTGCTTTTAATGGTTTCTGGAGGTTTGTGTGCTCTGTCGGTGACACAAGAACGATGACGGCGTGATATGATCGGTTATCATGAGGGGACAAAGCGCCCTTGATTGTCTTGTGGGTTTTGAATGGTCACCTACTTGTGAGGGAGTCATTAGTGTGAATAAAAAATAGTTGTTTAAATTGTTGGGAGTTTGGGAAGGTAGGGCTGAGATCACGGGAAAATCCGAACCGTCAATTGGAGTGAATCTACGGTGTGTATTGAGTTCCAGACCTTTTGACGTTGTATTTCTTGACTGTAGTCACTTTTGATGGCGGGTAGTCTGATGGGTCGGGGCCAATTGGAGCTAACCCGACCCAGTTAGGTTCAGATGGGTTGGACCCTGTCCAATCTTATCCAATTTCGGCTTATTGGGCTTTTATCAAGTCCAATTTGCAGTCCACTTCAGTATGCTAGACTATATTATTTATAATTTATACTAATATTATAAAAAAAACAAAAATACTCCATACTTACAACCGGTTATTAATGACACAGCTGTACTATTTTTCTGCAAAGTTAAAAATGTTCTTCAATCGATAACATAACAACTTATTCAACTTTAAAATTTTATATTAACTGAAAAATTAGTTTATTTTCTTTCGTTCTTTTTTTCTTTTGATGTGATGTAATTGTACTGATGTTTATATCTTAGTCTTATTTATAGTAATATATTTTAAAGA
The DNA here is from genome assembly GCF_026168435.1 of Sesamum indicum. Taxonomy (NCBI): domain Eukaryota; kingdom Viridiplantae; phylum Streptophyta; class Magnoliopsida; order Lamiales; family Pedaliaceae; genus Sesamum; species Sesamum indicum. The sequence continues at coordinate 3,264,063 of NC_142667.1, read as the reverse complement.
TAAAAAAATATTAATTATATGTATCTAGCTAGTAATATAAAAAAAAATACTTTTTGCTCACAAATAACGATTTCTAACACCACTATATATATTTAAAAAAAAATAGCTGGAGATACCGAATTTTCAAATACCAATTATGTCCTAAAATATTCATAGTAATAAATTTAGTCCAAATGGTTCAAGGCGTTTTTTAATTGCTAATTTACTATTATATTTATTCCCCACTTTTGTTCATTTTTATCACTTACTTCACTTTAAATAATGTATTAGCTTTTTTTTTTTTAACTTTTAGAACTTATATTTTCTGATGCATGCCGTAAAGAAGGTTTAGTACTTTTTGAAAACAAAAACCAGTATAGCTGTCAATAAAACTTAATTTTTAGGAATTCTTATTGATGAAACAGGCATTGAGTTACAGGACCATATCGTGGAGAAAATCCGTAATTTTCCAGACGTACTCAAGACAAGAAGCATTTGCAGAGCTTCTTGAGAGTTGTTAATTTTGCAGGTATCTTCATTAAGGATCTTGCAAGATACAGGAAGGATTTTCGACCACTCTTGAAAGAAACAGAAAGTTCAAAATGGAAATGAGAAAAAATCCACACAAAAATGGGAGCTAAAACATGTCTGCAGTAACTTGCCAAAGCTTGCTATACAATAAGACGGGAATGAATTGGTAGTCTACACAGACGCCAATGACTACAGATGGACAACAGTGCTCATGAGTAAGACAACTACAGGGGAATAACCTTCTAAATACACAGGAGGGTTATTCTCAGAGCAACAAGCCAAAGTTTGGCATATTAACGAGAAAGAATTATTTGCGGTTTGGAAGGCTTTTAAGAAATGGCCTTTATTTTTACTTGCTAAAGAATTTACTTTAAAAGTTGATAATACTAATGTCAAGGCTTTCTTAAGAAATAAATTAGAATCGAAAATAGAGAAAGCTCGTATTATCATATGGCAAGCTAAATGTCAATATTATTATTATAATATTATTGTTATAAAATCTCATGAAAATATTCTTGCAAATTTCCTGACGAGAGATGGAGGCAGTTGAAGCAAACTCCATTATGCTGAAACTCAGGCACCTTCGGGAAAACCTCGAGGAGCTTGACAGAAGTTCGAACAGTTAGCGGTTAATGCCCAAGTTGCCGGACAAATCCAAAAAGCTGATCTAGACACAGTCCAGGTCGCAATAAGAAGTTCCTTATTAGCATCCACCTCGCTATGGAATGACTTACGAGAACCAATTCGAAAGGTGTCACCTTCGGAGATGACTCACGAGTTGAGGGAGCATAACCCTAAAATTGCCCTTAGAGTACAGGGCTCTAGATCTGTAGCATCGGATTCAAGTATTGATTGCACGAGGCCATCACCAGACTCTGGTGAAACAGCAATAATTGAGTCACAGGAAGTGCAAACTCTTGTAGATTCAAGTCAACCTAGTACGTCTGGCGTAAAAGAGGGAGAGATTAGCCTTAGACCGATGACAGACACTTCTAAGGTTAATGCTAACGAGTTAATATCTTCTTCTGCCTGGCAGGACTATCAGCGTATGTGGGAAAAATTGATTTCTCGTAAACGAGTGAACCCGGGCAAAACCATTATCAAGACATCCGAAAAATATAACAGGGTCTGGATGTCAGAAGGGTCGAAACCAGAAGATGTTCGAGAATGGTAAGATTTTGGAGCTCTTGCTTCAATTCATACTATGTCATCAAGTTTTTCGAAAATCTCAAAACTTCAGGAGTGGATTAGTGAGGCGGTCTTTGATTCATGGCAAAACAACCCCCACCTAAAAAGAGGCGATGTTCTGGAGATAAAATTCATATCAGTTGCTCCAGAAGCAGCAGGACAAGGGTCTCATCCAGCATTTCATTTCATGAAGTTGTAGAGGCCAGACATGATGGCTTTTAATAAAATCAAAGTTGCCTCAAGAGAATCTCCCCTTGTATCAGCCATCAATGAAGATAGTATCTCTACCAGAAGAACTTGGGAATTATGGATCTGTCTCACTGAGATGGATATAGTTAAGTATCCATTCAAAATTTTCTCCAACAAAGTGAATGGATCATCCTGTTAAATTCCATGACAGGAAAAAGCACTAAGTTCGTAGAGAGCTTATTTGAGAAGAAAATGATGTTAATCTGGGAGAATAAGCTGCCGGCAACTGAAGCTACAAGGATGAAGACATGCAACATGTTGCATGTTGGGCAATGGCATAACCATTTATGCCCTTGCTGTGAAAAGCAAGAGAAGCCCATGTTCGGGACAAAAATTCGGGTCACACAAAATAAACCTGATCCAAACCAGCACAAGGGAAAAAGAAAAGTTTTTACAAAAAGAAGTAAAAATTAAAAAAATATAAGAAAGCAAGGATAAGACTGTCGGCAGAAAACGACAAAGGCCAACAGTGAGCAAAGCAAGAAATCTAGTTGGAAATCACATGACCGACAGGCCATCATGACCAACAGCTGGAAATGACGAGGTAATGACGAACGCAGTGATGCCATTTGAAAGAGACGAGATGATGATGACTGTAAGGACGTCATCAAAAACCAAGTTCGGAGTCCGAATTTAAAGTCCACGGACGCCTATAAATAAAGAGGCTATGAAGCAGAAGAAGATATTAGAAACTTCTCCTACTCTTCAAAGCATTAGAGTTTTGAGTCTTTTAATCTTTTGTGGTGTTTTATTTCTTCAGTTTATGGGGGTTTTCCCAACAAGTCAGCCCTCTATTATATGAGAGGCTAAACAGTTGTCTCCTCCAATAGAAAAATAATATCTATATATATTTTCTATATTTCTTCAATAAAAGTAAGACTTCTATCCAAATTATTGTCCAAAATTCTATTAAGTCCCTATATTGGAGTCCCTTTTACGCCCTAAGGTAGAAAACGAAATAGGATTGTGCTATTTTGTTACTGAAGGAGCCAAGTGCCTGCAAACCATCTGTTGCGGTAGTGTGGTTGGAGGAAGTCCATAAAACCGAGGGCTTGAAATACCCGAAAACAAAGCGGTCAAAGCAAGGTACAAAGTTCTGGGGTCTTAATTTATTTCGGAAGCATGTTGGGCCATTTTTAGAGCATTAAAATGGACTATTAGGCTTTATTACTAAAGAAGGACAAAATGATCATAAAATTGGCTGAAGGACCGAATCTAAGCAAAATGGAAAGATACAAGACTAAACCTAATATTGTCAAAGTTAAAAGACCAAAACGATTTTAGGACATAAATAGAGGACTATTCGAATCTTTTTCCCTTATTTATAACTTGTACCAATATTATAAAAAAAAAAAAAAACACACACTCCATACTTACAAATGGCTATCAATGACACTGCTGCATTATTTTTCTATGAAGTTCAAATTTTATATTAACTGAAAAATTAATTTATTTTCTTTCTTTCTTTCTTTTGATGTGATGTAATGTACTGATATTTATATTTTAGTCTTATTTACAATAATATATTTTAAAGGTAAAAAAATATTAATTATATGCATACAGAACGTGTCACAAGTGACGATTTCTAACACCTATATATATATTAAAAAAAATTAATGGGGGATACCGAATTTTCAAATACCAATTATAACCTATATATTCATAGTAATACATTTCGCTCACAAATGATGGTTTTTAACTGCTAATTTACTATTATATTTATTCCCCAGTTTTGTTCATTTTTATCACTTCACTTTTAATAATGTATTAGCTTTTTTCTTTTTAATTTTTAGAACTTATGTCATATTCATCCGACTGTATATGCATACGTATTGTGTGTTACAATAATTATTATTTTTCTATAAATACAATGTCCGTCGAACTCAAGGTAAAATTATTTTTAAAAAATTGAAGTTCATATATTTTATAAAATATTTTTAGAACTTATAACTTATAAAATGTCAAACTTTATTTTAAAATAAACTTTTGAAATGTTTAGATGTAACAAGATTTTTTAAATTAGATAATGGAGCTAGATTATAAGGTGTTAGTTATAGTAAATATGTAATTAATTTTGAAGAGATCATTGAGATATTAAAAATAAGTTAGGAACCTCCTTTTTTTTTTTTTTTTTTAAGAATTCGTTCAGTTCAAATGAGAGAACAAAATTAGGAGGAGGGAAAGTGAAAGGGGAAGGAGAAAATAATTATTTTTTTTAAATTATTTGGTATGATTAAAAGGGAGTAAATTTTAAATATTCCCACTTATTTGGTACAAGAAAAATAGATTGAGAAGAAAAAAAATCATTTTTTTGTAATTTTATTGAATAACACATATCTTCATTTTTTATATTAGAAAATAAATAAATTGATATTGTACTAATATAATTTTAGTTTATCAAACAAGAACAAGAATATTTTTTATTAGTAAGAATATTCATCATTGACTTCGACGCAATAAATTTTTAGCGATTAACTTTTCAAACGAAAATGTCCTTTGGACCAAATTGTAATGTTTTAAAATACTAAGGGGATTAAATGTTATGATCTCACATATTTTGTATTTAAATGTAATTTTTTTTTCTAAATTAGTCGTTTTTCCCATTAAATATTTCGGGGATAATCTTCTATATTAGAGTGAATTACATCCACACTCCCAGACGTTTAGTATAATAACAAATACACCTTTGTTAGATAGCAAAAAGAAAAAGAAAAAATTAATTTTGAAAAAGACTAAATATTCCTTAAATAAAACTTCATTAGGAGGGTAAATACAATTTTCTATATAACAAGAATGCATTTATAATTATACTAAATCTCAAGGAGTGTGAATGTAATTCATCCTAAAATATAAGATAATACAAGCAATATTTAATGGACAAAAATGGCTAGTTTAGCAAAAAAAGAAAATATTATATTTAAGTATGAATATGTGAAATCATAACATTTAACCCTCTTAATATTTTAAAACAGTACAATTTGGTCCTAAAAGGACAAGTGGATCAGCTCGAGAACACACTAGCAAAAGCGAGAGACGAAATAATAGCATAAAAATTAAACAGTCATACATAAAACAACTAAAGCGATCCAACCAAAAGGGTATATCCTTGGTGCTCCCGAGCATTCAGTGTAGTATGAAAAGGAGAATAAAGCATTCGTACGAGGCTATGGTAATATAACAAAAGTGATGCATAAGCTTAAAACAAGGATATCTCTTTCAATTCAAGTTTCGAACCGAGAATCATTCACTCCAAGATCCTAACATAGGAATAAGGCAAAGTCTACACCATACCGGTACGAAGAGACCTTGATCCCTTTGCTAGAAGAGATCAAAGCACTCTTACCAAGAGAGTAAAAGGGGGTGGTCGAATTGAAGAGAGAAAAAGAGAGGAGTATGTGTTCTCTACACCACTCACTATGTGTTGTTGTATATTGTGTAATTATTTCTTAAATAATTATACATAAAACATATATATATACCTTATGTAGATAAGTAGAAATGTGTTTAGATACATTCCACTAATTATGACCAAACTTTCACTTTCCAAAAGTCCAATATCTTGGTCAACTCCTCTTCCATCAATTGGCTAATGCGCTTCAAATAGTGGGCCGAATTTATATAAAATAAATTTAAAGCCCAATGAAGTTTAATTAAATCTTATTTAATAAAATTCAATTAAATTGATCCCAATATGCATTTAATCCAATTAAATACATAAGCCTAAACATTTTAATTAATTCATAAATCCAATTTATCAATCAATTAAGACGAGCCCAGTTAAATTAATCCATTTAAATGGATCACCCACGTGTAAATAATTCAATTATTTACACCTTTCAAAATTAATTCCTTGTTTTTCCTCGTTGATTTGTGTGTAACTCTTTAGGTTCACCTATCAGCTATACTTGAGCTAGTGTCCAACACTATCGATTAATTAAATTCAATCTAATTAATCATTCTTGATCAATCATTGATCAAGAAAGCCAGCTACCATGGATTACCGTCTAGTAGCGGTCCATAGCACTAGAGACTAGGTGAATATCCGTACAAATATTTAGGCTTTCGATTCCATACGGGTACGGTCCTTCTATCTACCGTCTTTCGGCCTTAGTCTAGGGCATGAAATTTGATGTCAGTTCCCATCCTGTACTAGGCAGCTATGCTTTAATACTTGACACCGTGTTATGCTTAATTATTCAATATAGGAACCTCTCTTTCCTATTCGATCAACCACTATGGCCACAGGTTCATAAGGCGTCAACGCGTTTTCGAGTGCATAGGAGATACCTCTATCATATATTGACAAGGGACAAATCCTCTTCTTGGAACCCACCGTCCTTGCTACACATTCTGGCTACACTGAACAAGGCTTAGAATAATTATGTAAATGAGACAATTACCTCTTGCACAGATCCAAGATAGAGTCGTCGTGTGCATGTGACTGTCATGGTTCCTCAAGTCTAAGGACTACTCCCATACTATCAGAGTTAGGGACTCAAGTTATACAGACCAAGCCTCCAAGGCTTCCATATGACGATCCCTGTGAGTCAGTTCAGGTAGTTGTTCACCTAGTCAACTAACCAATTAAAATTGCATAGACGTCCAACATCTGTCGTCGATGAAACACGACACTCATCTAATGAATGCAATACTCAATGCAAGTCTCAATAGGATCTCGATGCCAAGTTTCAAAGTCCTCGACTTGGAACATTTCAAACCAACTCCCAAAAGTTGGTTTCATAGCCGCCATCCAATGTGCAGCCTAACTACATGGTTATTTAAAATGGCTTGTGGGCATCTGTTGTGACGTTAAAGCTACGTTTTAAACGTAGATATACCAAAGATGAATACTTACATACTCATTGGAGCAATATTACTTGAATAAAGATTGCTTGAATAGTTCCCAAAACCGTTAATACAATTGGTTTTTTAGTCACCTATTCCAACAATCTTCCACTTGACTTTAAAACCAATTACCCATGTTTTTCAAACTAACCTGATCATGGGCAATCTGGGATACCGGCTAGGTCTTATGGGTCTACCCAATTTCTGTCGATGTTTGCGGTCCAACTGCACATCACATCTTCCTACCATCACATCATCCTACCATCACTTCTTCCATACCGGCTAGGTCACATGGACCTGTGATGATACCTCAAGCGTTTTAGCTTGTGCCATAATCTAGTTGTCATCCTCCAAGGTGACTACTAGTGTGCCCATGCTAGGTAGTACACCCAACAATTGGGTGTAGTTTTTCAATCCAAACCACCTTCTAAAACAACTTCTAAAGTTTCTACACATTCAATTTTCATAATGAAACTTCTTGTAGTATTCTACTTGGAACCTTCCTGAGTCACCATATCATCATAAAGTTTGACTATACATTCATTTTGAGACTAAACATTATTCATATGAGGCTGAAAGCTATTATCATTATAGCCTTCTAAAATCAACTGTCCATTAATGTGCGTCTAGAGCTCTTCCTTGATCCTTATTCAGGTATTAAAGATAGCTCTTCAACAGCTGTCTTCAGCCTCGTCGGGGCACACCCAAAACCATTGTTATGCTTAAAGTATATTAACATTAGGCTTAGTGCATTGAACAGCACTCTCATGCTTACAGCAGACATGTAGGGGATGTAAAATATCTAAACTCCTCATCAGTCTACCACATTTGAATCTTGGACAGCTTATCCCTAAACAGGAATTTAATTTTTATATGGAGGATTAGATGAGCAATATTCGTGTTTTAGTGTTCCACAACATCTTTCTATCATTCTAAATGATCAAGAAGTTTTAACATCTAAAACGCTAGCAATATAATTAAGCTCCGATTGATCTTCCACCTTGTTCTTGACCAAGTCATGTACCTCGTGAACTTGTCAAAATAAATATTCTAGATACAAGACGTTCAAATCGAGTTTGAACTCCATAGCAGATCTTATGGCTTCAAGCTATTTCTGGATCGATGTCCCACATCGCTTCCTCTTGTTCGGTCAGACTTAGAAACTCATACCATTCAGGTAACTGACGTTTCTGGTCGTCTCCTTCGGACAATTGGAATATGGTCGGTGAAAATTTTGATTACAAATGATGTTTGCATTATTCTGTAATGAACCTGCACAAACCAGACTCGAAGTATAATTTGCTTCACAGTAGTCCCTTGATGTATGCACGCCTTGCCAATTCATATCAAATATGGTGTGTAGATCATGACTTCAAAACGCCATGCTTTTCAATTGGTAATTTTTCTAAAGTCTATATCTAAATGGGCCAGGTAATTCAGTGGAACACCAATCAAACCATGTCCAATCAAGGTTCCATTTCTTCCTCATCAGAGATAGTTCAATGTCGTCTCTTCCAGGAAGAATTTCAAGGAGTGAGAATTCCATTCTCATTAAGATACTTCAAGAACTCCAACTAAATACACACCATTTCGGTCCAATCTAAGGGCTTGACTTCGCAACCAATTTGGTTCTCCACTTCAAGTCTAAATCCCCCAACTTTTCAGAAATCCTTAGACTTGTGAACCCTCCACTAGTCTTTGTGTATTTAGCGATCTACAGATGTCTGTTTGAATCCAATCCAACAGATCTCTTGTAAAGCATACTTTGTCCCAAAAAGTGCTTTAACGACTTCTTCTTTCTTATGAAAGATCTGTAAACTAGTAAACTCAAGTCGTCTATTTCTGTACTCCTTTAATCTACCAACCTACTTATCATAACTAGAGGAATATGTCCTAGCTTATGCATGCCATTTTCTTTAAGTTTTGATTCTTGATTATCCATAAAGTCATTTGTTTTGAGCGCACATAATCTAATTATGACATAGAGTATGACAATTTATAACTCAGTAGATTTCTCATCAAATAAAAGAACTTTTATTGATTAAATTTATAGTCAACTTGTCTAACAACATGTCTTTCTCCAACAACACATACTAGTTGGAAAAAATTTATAAAGAACCAAATTTGTCAACCCAATACCAAATGTGCAAGGTCTAGATCAATTGTGTGATGGGTTATAAACTACTAGACTAAATTTATAATTACTAAAGATACATGACTAAGGGTTTGTTTGGTTGTGAGAGGAAAGGGTAAGTGAGAGGCGGAGAATAATAATTTTTCTTCAAGTTATTTGGTATGATTAAAAGGGCGTAAATCTTAAATATAATTTGTTTGGTATGAGAAAAATAGATTGAGAAGAAAAGTTTAATTTTTGCAATTTTACTGATTAACTCTTTCTCTTTATTTTGTATTAGAAAATAAATAAGTTAATATTATACTAAACTAATTTTTAGTATATAAAAAAATTAAAAAACTTATTAATAGAAATATTCATCAAACAAGAACAAGAATATTTTTTATCAATAAAAATAAATATTCATCAAATTTGGTATAGTAAGTCACTTTTTCTAAACTATTCAATTTAGATAAAATAAAAATTACTATCAATGCCCTCAAATAAAGAAATTAAATTCAAATATCAATATTTTTGTTGGTGATTTAGTCATTTATTTAAAAGATTATGTATAAGCATTATGAGCAGAAATGAGAAAAGAATTGGAGAATAATTATGCATATGACAATAGAGATTTTTTTTATTTATCTTTTTTACCTTATACACTCATTTTTACGCCCAATTTTAGATGGAAACGAAACTGAACTCCGGAGGGGTTTTACTTACATCTAGTTTTATTTCTCCTCCATTTATTCTCCTTAACCAGACACCAAATTTATGTTTATACATCAATTTTTACTTCTATTTCTTAAATATTCACTTTTCACCCTAACCAAACAAACTCTAAATGTGGCAATACCCTCAACCCTAGCAATTTTTATTTTAGGGGTTAGTTACACAGATACCCTCTAAAAATATAAAATTATACTTTCTCCTAACGATTTTTTAAAATTACACTCACACCCCCTCCAAAATTACATCATTGACATCATTACATTTTTTTTCTTGTAAGTATAAAATTATTATACAAGAATATTAAATGAGGGGTAAAATAAAAAATTTATATAGTTATTTTGCTATTGTTTAGCATTTTTTATTCGAGACATAACAAAGCAGGTCAGGTGTAAACAATGAATTTTTGAAAGGAATGTATGTGTAATTTTAAATTTTTTTTGGGGCAAAGTATAATTTTATATTTTTAAAGGAGTCTGAATGTATAATTAACCCTTTATTTTATGTTAAAATTATTTATAAATTGTAAAAACTGCCATAAACCACACATATAATTTTGATTTTATAGAACAACAATTTCAATTGGTTATTTTTCAATCGCTATTCTATTCACAGACTTTCCATGTGCATATATATGGATCGTGTGGATGGAGGCTTGTTAGAAAAATTAAAAACAAATAAAGTATACAAATATTGAGTTAATTACACTTAATTAGATGTTTATCAAAAATATGAAATTATATATTTTTTTAAAAGAATTTAAAAATAACACTTACACCCCTTCGAAAATTCACTATTCTACCTGACTTTCTTTCGTTAGGTTTGAACGAAAATTATCGATTTCAACAAAATAATTATATAAATTTTCAATACTACCCTCATTTGAATTCTCGTGTAATAATTTATACTCATAAGGAAAAAATATAATGATGTCAAACTCACTCCATATACAGATATTACATTATCCTTTCATAAATACATAAACATACATGAAAATATTAAACGATGAACAAATTTAAAATGTATATAGTTTCGTTTACTAACGTCAGTATTTTTCATCCAAATTCTAACAAAAGGGAGTCAAGTGTAAACCGATAATTTTCAAAAGTAACTGTAATTTCATAATATTTAAAAAAAATATAATTTTGTATTTTTTAAAGGACCCACATGTAATTAATCCAAAATATAGAAACCTCTATCCACAAATTTCAAGATATTCTCATTGAAAATCAAAACGTGGAATGCACGTGTTTTTTTTTTTAACTCAATTATCTATTTAGATGCAGTGTGTTAGGTGCACCAAAATTCCCGGTCCAAAGCCATCCCATCCCTACACTTCATGAATTACTTAAACCCGTGCATCACATGGGAACAATTAATCCTAATGGACTCTTGTCATTTCTTTGAAAAATCAACGTTATGTTTGGATTCATGTTTTCGTATTTTTCGCGATAAAATAAAATATATCCAATGTTCGTTTTTGAGTTTTTACACTTTATTTATCTATTTTTTTATTTTTCAACTTTCTATATAATATATATATATACATATGTATATAATATAAAAGAAATATAATTTGACAATAAACAGTGAGTTTTGTCTTCCAAAATACAATATTTATATATATACATATTTTATATAAAATATATATAAAAGAGATATGATTTGATAATGAATAGTGATTTTTGTCTCCCAAATCCCAACATCAAACCTACACTACTTATTTTAAAATGTTTTAAATTATCTCAAAATACAAATTCAAACATACCATCTATTTTCAACACACACTTACTTATCTCTGTTTTTTTCTCTCTATCTCTAAAATACAAAATAAAACACTCAAAGTACAAATGCAAACATTACGCAAGATTTTCGAACAATCCTCCTCTTTTGTTAAACAAACACTTCATCTAAAAATTCTACATGTAGAACCTTTTTTTTTTAAAAAAAAAAAAAAAGAGCAGCAATGAGATTTGAATAAAAAACTCCTTATTTGGTTTGGTTATGATATTATTTTAAACAATTATTTCTTGTAAAAATTTAAATTGTTAAAAAAGATAATCATTTAATACTAAGAGTAAATTACAATTACTTTCAATAATGTTTGTCATAATTATGAATACCTCATTATTGTTTGAGAAATTATAAATACCCCCTCAAATAAAAAATAATTACGTAGCTCTTAGACAGTGAATTAAAAAAATTACTACTTTACCCTTGTTCCTTTTTTTATTTAAAAAAAAACATTTGAAAAAATTATGAACAAAGTCTGAGGGTTTTTAGAAAATTTTAAAATATACACGAAATTATAATTTTTAATTTAGAAGGGCATTTTATTTAGTTAACCATAAAATTTAGATGAGAACCTAATGGAATAGGAATAGACTCATTGTTAGACGTATATTAAAAATAAAAAGCATTTATAAATTTTCAAACAACGAGTAGATATTTATAATTCTGCCAAACTTGCGGAGATGGTTGTAAAAGTTCAAATGTTTGGATGATCTAACATTTGTGCAAATATAATGGAAAAGTTTGCTAATGTTAGAGTTTAAATTTTCATAGAAAAAGTTTATGAAATTTTGATGAAGTGGTCATAAATCATAATTTTATTTTTATTTTTTTATTTATATAGGATAAATTATAATAAAATCTTCTAAAGTTTAACATAACTCTATAATTCAGACGGTGGTCTTTCAATTAGTCCAATCCGTTAGTTTTCGTCAATTTTCGGACCATCTTTTATAATAATTTGACCAAAATACCCTTAAAGACAATCCTCCAATACTTCTAATGTTTCAAAAATTACCCTACAAGCCAAATTACTTCTCTAGGGTATCGAAAAACCTACAGTTAAAAACGAGTATTGGGTTTTTTTTTTTTTTAAGCAAACATCATCAAGACGGGAATTTATTGATATTCAAAAATAGTTCATGTACATATCTAAAGGAAATAAACGAGGAGTACTTACTCCCTTTACAAATTCAAGTTCTATCTAAATCTCTCTATTTTCCATGTAATTCTAACCAATTAATATCTCGAAATCAATGTCTCTATTGTTCGAGTATTGAATTTTCTTTTTAGTCACAAAATCAGAAGCAGCATTCCCCGAGGTTTCCTCCAAGGGTGCCTATTTTGAATTAATTTTTAATAATTATTATTTAAAAAAGTTAATTAAATTCAACATTTTTACAACCCATGAATTATGGTTTGTCTATAAAAATCCACATATATCTTTTATATAATTACAAAAATCATTCCTAACAATCAAAAAACAGCAGTAGTTTGTGTAATGATTTTGAATTTTTTTGAGTGTATTTGTAATTTTTCAAAAAGTAGGGGTGATTTGTGTAAGTGTGTTGACGTTTCTGGTGGATGTATGTTTAATGTTTAATACTAATAAAAAGAAATCAAAAGGCCATCTACACTCACAAATGACGATTAATGACACCGTCACACAAATATTTAAATATGATAATTATACCCCTAATTAGATAATTTTAAAAATTAATTTTATTTTTAACAAAAGCGAATCCACGTCGTTTGAACAACATCACACCAATTTTTTCGTTGTGTTGACAATATCTTAAGCTAATTTTCTTTTGTTTCTTTTTTTTTTAAATTTGATTTTTTGTTAGTTTATATATTTTATTTTTATTTATAATAAATTTTAAAAAAATAATATTTATTATATGCACGAAGGGACAATATACCACTGTGATTAATTATCCAAATCGAAAAAATATTTATGTGAACAACCCATATATTAAAAGGCGTTGATGTTGATTTATTTTTCTTTTCTTATCTGTTAGTTCTATTGGCTTATTTAATTTTGAAACTATAATTAACAACTATATTTTAAAATTTTTAACTAATTTTTAATAATTAATAAGTATTTTTATTAATTAAAAAATAAACTATTTATTATATCATAATTAAAAATTAATCAAAAAACAAGAAAGAATAAATAATAATAATAAAATTAATAATAATTATAAATTTTAATAATTTCAGTCAATCTTATAAGTGCACCGTTGGAATCTCGTTATCCCGTGCTCTAAAAAACAAGACCTAAACCCCAATGTCAGTGGCACATTTGTGGGACTGACAATTATTATTAAAATTTATAATTAGCACTACACAATTAATAAAAACTAATAATTTTATTTATTAAAAATAATTGATATATTATCAAATCATAATTTTGATCATAAAATTTTAAGCAACATGAAAAAATAAAGAAAAAAAAACAAATTTTAAAGAAAAGGTGGGCTGAGCTAACGATTCATGGTATTTTCTTTTATGGGGGTAGACTTGTAATTTTCTTTTATAATTATTCGTTATGTCACGTTATTTATGTGTACATATAATAATAAATAATTATTTATATTTTAAAATATATTATAAATAAAAATAAAATATATAAATTTAAATTATATTTAAAATAAATAAAATAAAATAAAATTAATTAGGTATATTATCGATATAAAAAAAATTTGGTACGAGTAAAATTTTCATATTAGTATAGAGATAATATAGATCATATAGAGAGAAGACGAATATGAGTAGGAATGATTGAAAATATATAAGGATATTTTTGTAATTTAATAAATTGATATCGTGGTGTAATTAATCATTATTTGTGAGAAAAAATATTTTTTTTTTAAAAAAAATAGTGTATATATAAATTATATAAATAAGCCAAATATAGTTATCCCTAAAAAATACAATTCCACGCAAGCACCTGTGGAGATGATAAGATGAAATGACGAAGAAGCCCCTCAAGAACGTGTAATTCGGGCCAAATCTAGACAGCATGGGCCCACTTGGATTTAAGGTTGTCCATATCTGTTATCTCCATCTTTGTTGGAAGCTTCGTCTGGACTCACCTCGGCAGTATAATACCTGGAAAATTGTAACGTCGCTTTATTTGGAGGATAAGCACTAGGTGTTATGATTTTTATCATATAATTTATAAATCTGGAATATTTAGCCCTACACAATAAAAAATAGGTGAATAGCAATTTACCTTTATGTGATATTGAAAATGAACATATTCTTTTCCTATGGAAAAAATATAGCAATTTGTCCCCCTATACTTTTTAAAATGAAGCAATTTACCTCTTTATACATGGAGGTAAATAACTTCATTTTGAAAAATATAGGAAGGTAAACTGTTGCATTTTAAAAAATATAGGGAGGTAAATCGCTATTTATTTTGTTATAAGGGGGTAATTTGCTCATTTGCGATATCACAAGGGGGTTGCTTGTATTTTTTCCAATAAAAAATTATACCCTTTTTTGATCCAATAAGATAAAAATAATAACACATTTGGTCGTATAAGATCAAATGTACTGTGTCTGTAAACTGTGGAACCAAAAGTACAAAACCCCCTATTGCATGGGATCAAAAGTAAAATTTTTCCAACAAAAAAAAAAACTGCAATTTTGGTCCTACACGATAGAAAGTGTTGCGCTTCTGGTCCTGTAGCTCACAGACTTAGTGTATTTGGTCCCATAAAATAAAAAATTGTAACTTTTTTCGTCCTATAGGATAAAAAATTGTAGCACATTTGATCTCGAAAGATAAAATATTATAATACTTTTAGTTTTATAAGATAAAATTTTTAATATATTTAATTTTATAAATAAAAAATTATAGCATTTTTGATCGCAAATGCTGTGTTTATGCTTGTGAGTATTTATCCATATACCACAGAGAGATTCTTCCACTACAGCCGTAGGCCCAATGATTTGACCTCCACAGGTGCATGAATCCTACGTCCGCCACCACGTCGTGCACTTCGGGCTCAATGCGCCGCCCACCATAATGTTGCTTCTCCGAACACTACCATATGCTTCCCCCACCCCATTCTCACATTAATCCAACTAAAATGAAAAAGAGAAAATTCCCAAAATAGTACATCCAAAAAATAGTAAAAATATTATAATGATTATTTTAAAAAATTTGTTATATATATATATCTTTATTATTTAAAAAATTATAAATACCTTATAAAATTAATTATCGTTTAACAAATACCCCTCAAAAATCATATTTCTTTCATTCTTTCTTTTTTTTTAAAAAAAAATATGATGTCTTAATTTATATATACTATTTTATTTATTATATATTTTAAAATATTAAAAAAATATTTATATATATAGGGTGAATCACCAATAGTTTCCTTAAAATTAGTTATAATTACAAATACCCTTTGCTGTTTAAAATCAAATACTTCTCGAAAATTAACAATCGTTTAACAAATATACCCCTACAATGGACTGTCACGAATGGGTATTTGTTATATGAAAATTAGGGCATGATTGGTGTGTAGGAATGAAATTAAGTGAAAATGGAATAGATTTAGGAATAGAACAAAGAAGAAAGGAAAGGAATCGCATCTGAATAGCTAATACCATGGTTGGGGAAGGAAATGGCTAATCCCTTATCTAAGAGAATAAGAGCCCGTCTGGTTGTGTTTTCATTTTCATTTTCAGTTTCCAACAATTAGAAATGTGTAGAAATGCTTTATTGGTTTTTGTGCGAAAATTGAGAATATATTTGGATTAGTTGTTTTCAAATATAGGTATATAGGTGTGAGAATGTTGAATATAGGTATATGTATTTTTGATGTGACAGAAAGACAACAATGACAAGCCCATGTGACCTATATAAATTTGAAATTGAGAGTTAAAATGGGAATGCATTCTCACTAGAAATGGCTTGACCAAATAAATTCTCACTTACCCAAATAGTGAAAAGTGAAAAAAATCTCATTGAAAACACAACCAAACAAGCTCTAAGAATTCCCATGGAAATCAACATTCCAAAATTTAAATCATACCAACCAAGATTTAAGAATGGACTTGGGAATACTCATTCTATTCTCACTCTCTTTCGACATATCAATCACACCCTTAATTTTAAGAGATATTTATAATTTTTTAAATATTAAGGGAGGATTTAAAATCATTATAATTTACTCTTTTATATGTATATAGATAGACTATTACTTTTGAGTTTGACCCGAAAGCATAAAAGTCAAAGGTAAAAGTGGTTGGTGATGCAGCCCCCTTGATAGCACAGGCGATATTTCCTCTTGTTCTTCCTAACCAATGATAGACGCCCACGCCACTCCACTATAAAATGGAAGCAGCCCGCCCGCACCACCGCCGCATTACTCCCCGTATCGACACAACACACGAAAGCAACTCCTTTTCTAATACAGCTCCGAAGAAAGCATCCCAATCATGGGTTCCTCCGATTGCGACGCCGCATCCGCCACCCCTCAACTCTACCAAAACGTCGTGGTAATGCGCCACGGTGACAGGTTAGACAACTTCGTGCCGCTCTGGGCGGCGTCGGCGCCTCGTCCGTGGGACCCGCCGCTTGTGGAGGACGGCAAGGTTCGCGCCTTCAGTACCGGAGAGAAGTTCAGGAAGCATCTTGGGTTCCCGATCCATCGGGTATTTGTCTCCCCGTTCCTCAGATGCCTCCAGACTGCCGCGGAGGTCGTCTCCGCCTTGTGCGCTGTTGCTAATACTTCCGATGATCCCAATGACTTGACCTCCAACGGCGTGATTGTTGATCCTTCCAATATCAAGGTCAGTAGTTCTGAGCAAGTTTATTTGCAGGACATTGTGTTTATGTATGGAAAAATAGTTTGTGGCATGTCAGCAATCATGTTACTATTTCTTTCTTCCTTTCTTTCTTTCTTTCTTTCTTTTTCTTTTTGTGTGTGTGTTTTTTGATTCTCATGTGGATTGAGTTTGATTTTATTATATTGTTGAAGGTATGTAAGTAATCTGGTCTGCGAACTGTTATTTTCAATCCTTTTTCTTTATAGTTCTTGTTTCATCAATTGTAGTTGTGGGATGTTCTTGAGATGTGTATTTACAAGAAAGCAGACTCCTTTATGATTGAGAGACGTATATATATAGTAAAGAAAGTAATCAAACTTGTGTGAAATCAGTTGACTAATTTGAGCAATCTAGTTGAATTATAATTGGGAAGATATATTTGACTTTCACTTATCTCTTGTTGGAGATTTTGAGAGAGATCGATGACCAGAGATTGACATTCAATTCATTATGAATGGTTGTAGGGAGGCTTAGTAGTCGCATTTACTGCCACTGTGTTCATATAGCATTATCTTATCTCTCACTTGGAGGAGTCCTATTCTATGGAACTTGGTTTACATCTGCGTCCCATCTGTATGTTTATCTGAGGTATCAAACCGCAAAACTTGCTCCTCCCATTAAGATGAGTTGAGTGTGTGAGCGAGAGTAAGTAAAACGTTTGGTTGAATATAGCTATGCGGAGATTAAGACTGATGAGCACTTCTAGGTCAAAACACTTGATGATGATAACAAGAGCAAAATTGTTGGGACTGCAGATAACTACTAATCATGAACTTTCCATGTGGGCTATTAACAAAATTTGGCCAATAGGCAATAAACATAAGTAGATTGTTAGTAGGTTTTTGTTCTTTTATCTGTAATATGTCGTGGTTTAAATTTCTGACTTCTAGTTACGAACCAAATTTCCTTTGTTTTTATAGTAGGAACTTTTAAATAAAAGCGACATTGGCTTGGAAATAACTTCCTGGAAAGAAGTCACTCTGCCAGTTCAATCAATTGATATATTATACCAATAATATTGGCTAAGACATATCAAGATCAGTCTTCATCAATTTGAGAAACTTCAATGGTGTCTGTTATTATCCCAGTTTACATGTGTCAGCTATAACACCTGACGATATATGATTACCAGAAATAACATTCTATCAGAAATTATACATTGTTTTTTTTCTTTAGGTATTACATGTTTTTTCATAATGCTATTTCCTCACCCCATTGTCTGAAAACATGGTTTCATACCTCTTATCACCGATCATAAGCGTATTACTGTTTGATTAAATAGAAGCTTTTACTATGTACTAATAAGAATCAATTTGTGCTATTCATCAGTTTTTGTAATTTACAGATTTATTTAGGATTCTTTCAGCATTCTGTAATAGATTTGTTTAGTTCTACCGACTAATATCCCAATAGATATGTTTAGGAACATAGTGATCTAATAGTAAGACACTATCTTGCATGATCTATCATCTCAACTTGAACTCATTTACATATTTTTCAGGTCTCAATCGAATTTGGTTTGTCTGAGATGTTGAATTCCCTAGCTATTCGAGATAACGTGGCTCCTAAAGATGGGATTTTTAGTTTTGATATCAACCAGTGCGAAGCTGTCTTCCCAGCTGGAACTGTTGATAATACTGTTGAAATGGTTTATAAGCAGGTTTTCTTTAACTCTTGGTTTCACCTTTATCATTTGCTTGTCTTGATCATGTATTTGTGCTAGTTTAAGTTTCTTCTGTGCTGAAAGTGGTGTTTGCTTGTCATTGTAGCTGCCGAAATGGCAAGAGACCGTAGCAGATGCTAGGGCCAGATACATTGAGGTGATGAAGATTCTCGCTGACAAATATCCTTCAGAGAACTTGTTGCTAGTGACGCATGGTAATTTGCTGGGTGCAAGTGGTCAAAGAGGGAGAATATTTATATTATCTGTTTCTGTATTCTTGAGCAAATTCTTGTTTAACTACAGCATTTAACTACTAATTAGGATTCCCAGACTCAATTAATTGTCATCATATTTTTCTTACCGCTAGTCAGTACAGTTGCATTTCTTGAAATCTTATGGTGTGAAACGGTGCCTCAGCAACTGTTGCTTACGATGCATCATACTTACTTTCAGGAGAAGGAGTTGGATCTACTGTTGCCAGATGCTTGAAGGATGTTATGGTAAGTGAAGTTGAGTATTGCGGGTATGCAGTCGCAAGCAGACCCATAGTTTCCGGTGAAAATCATTCATTCACTGCTGGTGACTTTGTTGGGTCATCCAATGGTTTAGTTGGTATTTCATTAGTCAATGTACCTGATGGTCCTGCTCAAAACTCAACATAAAATTGGCGTTCTGCCCATCATTCTTTCTGGTACTTATTCATTGTACCAGATATCACTTCGCCATTTGTAATGCTACTTCTGTTCTGACAAAGCACGGTTGTGAAACACCGATTTACATGGTTGGCAGAACTGTCTTCTTGACATGTTACACGAACGATGGCTTTGTGAGGACATTACATCTTAAATCCAGATAATGTGAAAGTGTATTATGTACCAAAAATAAATATTGAGTTTATCTTCTCCCAAAACGGTAGAGAACGTACAATTAAGGCTCTGTTAGTCTTGTTGCATTTTCTCAAAATCATGTTTTAGTACAGGTTTAAGGTAGCTAAAATATTCTACCATGCAATAAGAACTGTCATGTCAGATAGAAGTAACAGAAAAGAGAAGATCATTTGAAGATGTAGCAACTGAAAAGAGAGCCAATCCCTTCAGAATGCCAATTAGAATGTTTAAGGTGAGTAGAAAAGAATCAGAAACTACTACAGACACCGTAGCATAAACTACTACTCATTACACTAAAACACAAACTACTGAACGTTTGAAAGATCAATCCACTCATGGCCATTCTGATGGGCTAGGAAGTGGTTCAATATCATCAAACAGGTCGATTGGTGGGAAGTCACTAATGAATGTGTCGAGGTCCACTGTGTCATTACTTTCTGCCCTTCCCGGAATTTGACAGCTTCTATCTGGTACAAAACACGGTGGCTCAAACTCATCTAGAAAATTTGGATCACCAAGTCTATTAACAAAGTCTTGGCTTTCCAGTGCCAGAGAAAAGTCCGGTTGAAGTTGTGGAATTTGAGGGAAGGAAAGATGTGATTCTTGCTCAGGGAACTGCTTCTTCTGAGAAGTATTGTAGTCGAGTTGAAGGGTGTTTTGTTCGTGCGTAAGCGTGCTTGGATAAACCAGGTCCTGAAACAGCACCATTTTTATTGTGTCGTTGTCATCTATATGGGACGACGAGCAGGTCTGTGATTTTGCTACTGATTCTTCATCTGTCGATGAGCTGAACTTTGGTGCCTAAGAATAAGACAAGAAGTTAGTCAATTGATCATGTCGGTCAAGAGAGTGAAATATGAGCTGCTTACTTCTACAGGTGAAATATCAAGAAAGGCAGGCGCTTGGACTTGCACAGTGCTCTTGTGTGAGTTGGTGGATGATGATGCGGAAGAAGTCTGCAGAATTCTTGCCAGCCTTTTCTGCCTGCTGCTCCAGAAATTCTTGACATCATTGTCGGTCCGTCCGGGCAAATACGTCGCAATTCTGGCCCATTTGTTTCCAAATTGTGCCTGCAGATCAATCACTGTTCTCTCCTCCTCCGCTGAAAACTTCACCCCACTACACACAAAAGCAAGACTCTTATGGGGGGAATTTACAGGAACTTTCTGGGTAGAGTCTGGTACAGATATGACATGATCCAGATCCAAAAATCATCAAATTCACACACACACACACATCAAAGAAGAAATAGAGCATACAAACAGGAATGAAACTGCAATTTCATGAAAGAGGGGAATCAAGAAAGCATTTTTCACCCATAAACACATCCATCATCAATAAAGGGGAAAATCAGCACTTCACAAAACACAAGCAAAAGAAAGAAGATAAACCATTGTTCCCCAACCGGCCCATGCTTCCTCATTTAATCAAATACATATCAAACTCAAAAACACGCGTGCGCGCACACACACATTAAAGCCCAACATCAGATAAACTAAGCTTCTACCGGACTCATCACCCACACACACAAGTGAGTGATGCAATGCTTATCGCATACGTCTTCAAGTCGGGCCGGAGTTTATTAACCCAACGGAGGCGGCACGACTTGCCGGTCCTATGCAGAAGTCCTTTGGATCGAATGGAGCTCCAGTCTCTCGGCCCATATTTCTTCACATGGTTTATCAGCACTTCATCCTCCTCTGCCTTCCATGGCCCTTTCTTGATCTCTCCCACTTCATCATACAGCACCATTCTCCTCTTCCCTTCCATCGCTCTCACCACTCCACTCATACCAATTCACTCCCTTCAACTCTTAACCACACACAATCCAACAAATTTAGGCCAAAAATGGCTGAGAGAAAAAGGTTGAATTTCCAATTCTGATTTTTGCATGCAAGAACTTTGTAATCCAATTCCAGAACTTTTTGCGCGGTTCTTTGCTTGCAGATTTGAAGTGGGATTTTGTCCTTTTTTTTAATTATTATTTTTTATTTTTATTTCTCTTTTGTGTGTGTGCTGTGTGGATAGTGACGGTTAAGACGGTTACCCCCACTATCTGCCCACTAATTACCCCTCATTCCCCAACTTTTCCTCTAAATTCAAATTTAGTCCCACAAGTTCAGTAAATTCCATTTTTATGCTCTTTTGAACTGCGCCGAAATGATGGGCTCAAGAATCAGTATTTGGGTTTAGCCCATTTCTCTGCCCAACAACGAGGGAAACAAAAAAGAAAAAATCAATCTTAAATGTAAAAACATGATGTATTTATTTTGTTGGATAAATTACAATGAGCTCTTGCAGATTTATCATAATTATAAATATTTTTAAAAAATTAGAAATATCTTTCTGGAAGTAATGACTGTCTAACAAATACCTCTCTATAATAGGCTGTTACGGGGAGTTTTGTCAGATAATCATTAATTTTAGGGGTACTTATAATTATTCATACAACAAGGGGTATTTGTAAGTATGAAAACGTCAATTGAGCCTATTGTAATTTACTCTATTTGGTTTGGTAAACCAAATTTTAAGTGACGACTTGGTACAGACATCACTGAAAAATACATCAAATAACTCATTTGAAATCAATCAATAAAAGTTCATTTGAATTAAATTTATTAAATTTAACAAATCAAATTTAAATATAATTTACAGTAAAATCACTATAAATTAATAATCTTGGGACCATGAAATTTTATTAATTTAGAGAGATATTAATTTATCGATAAATTAATATTTTATTAATTAAAAGAGAGACTTTTTAAATTCAGCAAATTTAATACAAATGTATTGAAAATAAATGAATTCATATATGTTTCATTGATTATATTCATGCATCAATCAATTCTTTGCAACTAATTAAATATATTCATGTATAATATCAATTCATTGTATACAATTAACTATTATATTCATAGACACATGTATCAATTCATTGGAATTAATTTAATATACATGTTTACATTAATTCGTTGCACTTAATGACTTAAATAACTATTATAATCAATTAAATATATTCATGCATGATGAATGAAACATATACTATATAAATCTCAATATGAAAATAAATAATTCATAACACCTAACCATGTCTTCTCATCTAAAAGGCATCGCAAAATCATCCAATCATGATCAAATGCGTAAAGCATTACTGACTTTATATTTTAGCAAATTACCATAATATTTATACTTGTAATATTCATGAATTATTAATTTAGAGTTTTAATAGGACCTAATATTTATAAAGGAAAGTTTCTGAAAAATTATTATCTTATTATCTTATCGAATTTGATGATTTTTTACAAAGGCCCAAGTCGGGACCAGAAGATTTTATTATTTTAAAGAATTTATTAATTTATAGAGATTTTACTGTATAAGCTTTTGAATTCAGTTCAAATAATAAAATATACTTAAACATATCGGTAATTTATCATTTTATTTTCAGAAGTTGAATGTTTGGGAATTTGATTGGAGATTTATTTCTTTATGGAAAAAAGAATATATTATAAATGTCCTAAAAGCCCTTCTAATTTTTTCAACAATTATTCACTATTATATTATAAAAAAGTATTACGACGATTCATTTATTTATTTACTAGTACAAAACTAGTGCTAAGACACGAGGAATATTTTTAATTTTGATAAAAAATATATATTTATAAGGTTGCATATAAATTATATCCCTATGAGTGCATATGAACTAAAACTGTCTTTCAAAAGTTGCATAGGGGTAAAATTGTCCGAAAATCTGTCAGAGGACTAAAAGTAAGCAATTTCATAAGTTATTGGACCTAAACAAAAATGAACATAGTTATCGGACTAAAATTAAAATTAGGCATACTTAGCGGACTAAAATAATACTTTTCCCATTAATATATTTACACAAAATGAAATAACTACATGAGCTTCATAAGTAACAAAAACATACATAACCATACGCTTTTAGATTTCTATCCTCCTAAATTCTCGATTATTTAATTATTATGCTGAAAGTATATAACTAAAGCAACAAATCAGGAAGATGTTAATATTAAATAGATTAAATACTATCATTTGTATATTTCATAAAGAAATTTATTTGGACGCATATTTTTTTTGTTGGAGATTCTTCATCAAAAGGGCCATTCTTAATTAAAGCATCCTCACTTGAGCTTGAACTAATGGTTGCACTTGGTAAATGTTCTGATGCAATCATAGGTGTAGTGTAGCTACAAATACTTGCCAAATGCAGCTGGGAAAAATCTTTAATTTTCACAAAAATAATATAGTGAGTTAGCTGTATATTAGAATATAACAAGGTGATTACTTTCTTGAGACTTTTTGCTTCTTTGCATAGTGTTATATTTAGTAACTTTAACTTGAAAAATAAATGTGCAAAACCTGAGTTGATCGAATGCTTGAACCATAATCCGGTCCCATCATTCTCCAACCTATAATTTGCAACTATTTATGATTATTTTAAAAAAAACTAATAACATAAATTGTACTTGATGCGCGCGATTTTATCACGGGTCAAAGGTCCATGAATCTTGATCTTGGATTTAGGCTAACTGAGCAAAAGGACCTACAAAACAATATGTTAGCACCCGATGCTTAAGTTAGTTACGGATTTAAGAGTAAATAAATAGTAATGAGAAATTAAGGTAAAAGTAAGAATTTCGTAAGTAAAATATAGTGAAAGCACGAGTCAAGAGTTGCAGCGAAATAGCAAGAGAATTTTCAGATTGTTGAAGGGGCCTCCCGTAGAGGGGTGCTGTCTATATTTATAAAAAGAGCCCCTCTTCGTAAGAACTCTATGGGGAGCTGTGTGTCAGAGAAAGAAGGCGAAAATCTGGGGATAAGGTGTTATCTTATCTCTTCCTTGACTTGAGCAACACATCCTTAATTGGAGGAGGACGCCCTCTGTACGAGGACTTTTGTTCCACAAGGAGTCCTTTTAGGTCAAGGAGTCCGGCCTCTTGAGAGCGCCTCCCTCCTCCTGGGCTGGGCTTGGAGGGAAGGTTTGGGTTTCAACAGACCTTTGTACTAGGCCTCCTTCTTGGGCTGACTAGACTTACTTGGTGTACTGGGCTCGCTAGATGTACTGGGCCTCCCTCTTGGATTGAGCTTGGTGCAGTGGATTTCTTTCTTGGGATGAGCCTGATGTTTTTCCATAGGCTACCCTCATCATGGGCTAACGGGCCTGATTTGGACCTTGATTTTCTTCTTAGGTCAAATGTTTTTGGGCCATACCCATCATTCCATCCCACCCACTCTAAGGAGGAAGGATGCCCACAACTCCTTAGAGTAGGAGCCCTTGTATCACAGGAAAAAGGAACCCATCTTTATTAGTCTGGTATCCACTTCTTTTTATCGCCTTCTGCAATTTGTTGGGAAAAGTATATCTTCAGCTTTTGTTAGGTTGATTTGATGACTACAACTATGGCAAGAGAGGGTGTCTCTTTGGTAATTGCTGCATCCACGTTTGGCAACCCTCCTCCCACCTGCGTGGTGAGGAACGTGGGTCAAAACTCCTTCAGCCATCAACTTTAGTTTCCTCTCTCCTCCTCTTTCAAAAGTTTTCCTCTGAAGCACAAGGATCTCCAGCTTTCATACTCTTTGTAAGTATTCTCCTCCTTTTTTCTTAGAGTTCATATTTTCTTCAAAATGTCTTCCTCTAGTGAATCAGTGTGTTTCCTTAAAGAAACCTTTTTAAGTGATGATCCCTCTGAAGCTACTTCCAAGAGAACAGACCCTGTTTTGCCTTGTTTCAGTAGGGGCCAGAGGAGGAACCTGAGACAAGCCACCACTGTCGTCCGATGTCTAATAGATGAGGACATTGATGAGGAGACAGGGGAGAACGAAGGTCAGGGTTCTTCCCCCAAAGAGGAGAGGGAGGTGAGGTCCCTAGTAGAGGAGGCAGGGACGCCTGGGTCTTCCTCTAAGGAGTACAAGACGTCTGGGTCTCCTCCAAGGGTTCCCCAGGAAGAGGAGGAAGAGGAGGAGAAAGCTCCTCAGTCGCCAATAGACTAGGGGGTCTCCACTCTAAAAACCTCCTCCATAGACTAGTTGCTGCAAGAATGTGACGTTCCTCCCGCCTTTGTTGTATATACTCCTTCCCCAATGAGTCGCTCTTTTCATCCCCCTCTTAATTGTTTATGTTTTTTCGCTGCACAATTACAATTTGGTTTGCGTTTTCTTGTCCCCCTTTTTTATTTCGAAGTCGTGAAGCTTTTTCAAGTTCCCTTGAACTAGTTGGCTCCAAATTCCTTCACAATTTTGGCTAGATATTTTATAGTCTTTCACTTTAATGGTCATGCTATAACTGCGCATATCTTTGCTAAGTGTTATTACCTTAAGAAGGCCGAGAAAGGGCTTTTTCTATTTTGTTCCCCCAAAGGGGGTGTTCTTTTTGTCGTCTCCAAATCCTCCCAAGCAATGGAAGAATAACAATTTTTACGTCTTCCCTCCTCATGTTTGGCCTTTCCCTAGACAATGGATCTATGAGACCTCTCTCCTTTTATGCATGTAGGACTAAGGACAATAACCTTGTCCTCCTTGCTGGCTAAGTTGAATGCATTCCCCTATGATTGCGATCTTTAATTGATGAAAGGCTGCTAGGCCACTTCGAACTGGCCTCTAAAAAGGAGCTTTTAGGGTGTACTTTGGGTATTATTTTGTTTTTGTCTGTTATTGCATCTCCTTCTTTATGCTTTCTTGAAGTACTGATTTTCTTTGTTTATGTGCAGAGAGTATAATGTTCAGTAAACTCATGCGGGATCACGTGTTGACTCCTCCTGGAATGCCACAACTGAATAGCGTGGCTGAAAGGAGGAATCGAACCCTGTTAGAAATGTTTCGATTCATGATGAGTTTTACAAAATCACCC
Organism: Sesamum indicum; assembly: GCF_026168435.1. Classification (NCBI taxonomy): domain Eukaryota; kingdom Viridiplantae; phylum Streptophyta; class Magnoliopsida; order Lamiales; family Pedaliaceae; genus Sesamum; species Sesamum indicum. The sequence continues at coordinate 3,237,364 of NC_142667.1, read as the reverse complement.
TTTCCTTCTAGGGTCATGCACTTGAGACGGCTGCCAAATTACGTAACATGGCACCATCTAAGATGATGCCCCAAACGCTATATGAGATATGGCATGGTAACCTGCGTCCTACAAGTACTTGAGAGTGTGGGGTAGCCCCGGATACGTCAAGAGGCTAGTGGGAGACAAACTAGACTCGAGGTCTAGTTTGTGCAGGTTTGTCGGATATCCAAAAGAAACTGCGGGATACTAATTCTATGATCCATTTGAGCAAAAGGTTTTTATCTCAAGAGTGTTCTTGGAAAAGGGTTTTTCTGCGGATAGCCGACGCAATGAGGTGTTACTTGAAGAAACAAGTAAGACATCTCGGCAGAACGAAGGGACATTATTTGAGCCTATATTGCCCAATGATAGTGCTCCAGCCCTCCGTAGGTCGACCAGAGAATCACAACCACCTGATAGGTTTGAATTTCTGGGACTGACTAGTCAATTGGAGAATGATCCAAAAATATATGGAGAAGCGATATCGAATATTGATTCGAATAAGCGGCTTGAGGCCATGAGGTCCGAAATGGACTTGATGGGCTCAAATCAAGTTTGGAAACTCGTAGACCCACCTAAAGGTGTTAAGTCGTTGGGTGTAAATGGGTCTACAAATGTAAGTTTGGAGCTGACGGGAAGGCTACAACCTTCAAGGTTAGGCTCGTGGCAGAAGGATACACTCAACGACCTGGGGTCAATCTCAAGAAAACCTATTTGCCTGTAGCCGTGGCCAAGTCCATTCAGATTCTGCTTGCCACAACAGCATGGTATGATTATGAAATATGATAGATGGACGTGAAAATGATATTTCTCGACGATTTCATTGAGAAAGAGATATACATGATCAGCCCGAGGGTTTCACTTTAGTTGGAGAAGAATAGAAGGTCTGTCATCTTCAAAGGTCTATCTATGGCCCCAAACAAGCTTCTCGAAGCTGGAACACACATTTTGACTAAAGTTATATGGGGATATAATTTCATCAAAACGAATTTGATCCTTTTGTATACAATTAGTTGGAGCGTGGTTGCGTACCTTATACTTTATGTAGACAACATCTTACTCATTGGGAATGATGTTAAGATGTTGGGCGACATTAAAACATGGTTGTCCATAAAATTTTTCATGAAGAATATGGGTGAGGCCTTTTACATCCTTGGCATCAAGATCTATAGGGATAGAACTAGAAGGATGTTAGGGTTGATCTAATCTTCGTATGAGAAAGCCTTGAAGAGATTCAATATGGAGAACTCAAAACAAGGATTCATTCCCATGAGGCATGGGATTAAGATGTCCAAGAGAGCAGTCTCCCAAGACTGATGAGGAACTTAAAAGGATGTAAGACATCCCCTATGCTTCAGCCGTAGAAAGCATTCAATATGCTTTGAGTGTGATGAGCAGATATCAGGCATGCACCGGGAAGGTGCACTGAAGCATAGTTAAGACAATACTTAAGTACCTGAAAAGGACTATAGATATGTTCTTGATTTACGGTAGTGGAGAATTGATATTGGAAGGCGATACCAACGCTAGCTTCTAATCAGACGATGATGATGCCAAGTCTCAATCGGGTTTTATATTCAAGTTGAATGGTGGTGTGGTTGCCTGGAAAAGTTCCAAGTATGATACCACAGCCGATTCCACCATGGAAGTTGAATACATAGCGGCTTCGGAAGTAGTTTGGATGAAAAACTACATCTAAGAGTTGGGTGTGCTACCTAGCATAACTGAGCTCGTAGTTATCTTCAGCGATAACAACGGGCCGATAGCACAAGCAAAAGAATCGAGATCTCATTCTTGTTCCAAATATATTCTTAGATGCTACCATCTGCTTAGAGAGATGGTCAGCAGAGGTGACGTCAAGATGGATTGAGTAAGCTCAGTAGAAAACATAGCGGATCCACTTACTAAGCCGATGTCGCAAATCGCCCATGCTCGGCATCTAGATAAGATGGGTTTGAGGTTGATGGGCGATTGGCTTTAGGTCAAGTGGGAGATTGTTAGAATATGTGATCTGAAATCAATTGGATTAGCATGCTTTTAATCTATTTTAACAATAACTCGATTTTATATTATTCAGTGAATAAAATGAGTATTCGCTATTGGCATTTTATTTGTTGTGCTCATTACATTTATGTTTGCATTTTTTTCAAACATCACAACAAAGCCCATAGACCACTTTGAACAACAGTGCAACAGTTGGACTGCGCATTAGATGGCGGTCATAAAACAACTGTTTAGGGTTGGGTCTGAAATATATAAAATTGAAGACCTCGAGAATGGGCATCGAAGTGTCATATGGAGACTTGCATTAAGAGTCACATTCATTTGATGAGTGCCGTGTTTCATCGACAACAGACATGGGACGTCTATGCGTTCTTAATAGGTCGATTGACTAGGTGTCGAATCAACTGAACTGATTCGCGGGGATCATCATATAGAAGTTTTGGAGGCTTGGTCAGTATGGCTTGAGTCCTTGGCTCTGATAGTACGGGAGTAGTCCTTAGACTTGAGGAATCACGACAATCACGTGCATGCGATGACTGTATCTTACATTTATGCGAGAGGTGATCGTGTGTCAGAAATGATCATCATAAACCTTGTCTAGTGCATTCAAAATATGTAGTAAGGATGGTAAGTTGCAAGAAGAGGATCCGTCACCTATCAAAACGTGACAAAGGCACTTCCTATGCACTTGGAGATGCGTTGACGCACTATAAACCTGTGGCCACAATCATTGATCGATGAAAAAAGAGGTTCGTAGGTCGAGCAATTTGGCATAATGCGATCTCAAGTATTAAGCATAAACGGCTAGTCTAGGATGAAAACCAATACCCAATTCCATGCCCTAGACTAAGGTCGGGAGACGATAGACGGAAGGACCGTACCCGTATGGACTGGGGAGCCTAAAAGTTCACATGGATTTCGCCTAGTCTCTAGTGCTATGGACCGTTGCTAGACGGCCACCTACGGTGACTGGCTTTCTTGATTATGGATTGATCAAGAATTATTAAATAAATTGGATTTAATTAATAATAGTGTTGGACAGTAGTCCAAGTCTAGCTGAAAGGTGAACCTAAAGAGTCACACATAAATCACCGAGAAGGGACGAGAAATTAATTGAGAACTAATTTCATAAGTAATTGGATTACTTACATATGATAGGATCAATTGGATGGATAAGCTCAAGGATAAATTAGTTGGATTAATTTATTTTGGCTTGCCCTTAATTATTTAATAAGTTGGACTTATTATTTAATAAATGGTTATTGAGTTTATATATTTAATTGCATTAAATATATGATGGACTTAATTAAGTGGGCTTTAATTAAATTGGATTCAATTAAGATTTATTGAGCCTTGTTTTTTAATTAATTAAAATCGGCCCAAACCCATTAATTAAGTTGGTGAAAATGATTAGAAAAGGAAATTAATTACTAACAAATTCAGTTTTGAAAAATGCCATTTTAGTGATCCTTTATTTGGAATAAAGGATTTTATTACCTTATGGATGGTTAAATGAACCTAAACATATTTTAATACATCCATACAAGGTATATATATGTATATTAGTTACTTGGAATAACCAATGAATACATAACAAAGCAAGAAAATAATTTTCTTCTCTCCAATCAGTCTACTTGGCCAAGGGTTTCCATGTTGAATCCTTGCATGAACGAATCAAACGTAGGAGGCTTGAAATAAATCAAATCAAAGGTAATTCTTAATTTATGATTTATGCACCTTTCGTTTTATATTCAACCATTAGCCCGTTAATTTCATTGTCGTTTAGTTTTATTAACTACATCGAACGCCTGGGAACTCCAAGGGTACATCTCTTGGAACTTTGGTTTTATTGAGTGATGGGTATGGCCCAGCGTGTCTCAGCTCAAGAGCAAGTTAAAAAGCCCAAACACTCCACCACCTGTACATGGCCACAACAATGGAAGAAGCTCACTGCGCACAACCCGACACGCTAAGCCTAAACACTTGTAGCCGACCCAATCCTCCTACATAATTCGATTCTTGAAGCTTGTGTGGCACTCACATGGGCTCTCCACGTAGGCCCCCCTCTGCTGACAAGGGATGCGCGTGGCAGGAAGGCCTCCCTCAAGAACTCGGACTCTAACACCTAGCAGTCTCCTTGCAGGCTAGAAGTCCCTCTCCATCTCGGACTCTCTCCCTCACCCAAATAATGACTCCAACAGTACAAGCCCTAAAAAATAGGACTGGTCATACCTTATCTCAACTAAACCTATCCATTCATCGCAGGAATAGGAAGCACGATCAGTTCCTTGATGGAGGAGGACACTCCTCTATAAATAGGGATCTTATCCCCATTCCGGGGGGGGGGAGGATACCTCCAAGAGACGAAATTTTGGCTATTATTCTGTTGTGTTTCTACTACATTGACAAACATAATTTATTCCTATTTTCCAATATTATGTTTCATTCTTTTAACACTTTTTATTACTTTAAATTATTGTTCTTCAGATCCAATAGTAACTTGGGTGTCGGACTGCTAACACTTTATTTTGCAGGTTCTCTTTCTCAAAAGATTTCGCTCCATTAGTCCGAATTCAACATTAAGATTAAAGAACTTGGGCTCATGCTGAAATGAAAAGCATCAATTAGCATCGTCTGTATGAAACTTGAGTTCAAGGCGTGAGATATCAAAGAAGTCCCCAACAATCCTGCCAACAAACAGAAGACCGTGGACATGCCTGACAACACTCAGCCTCTGCAGGTTGTTGCCTCCCTGGCGCTAGTAGGAGGATCCATCCCATCCATCCAAGCTCCTATGCTGCCTCCTAGAGTGAGGGAATCGTTGGTTGATCCTCCAAAATGGAGTACTTCCTCTAACACCACATCGGGCGAACTTTCCCTGGCCTAGCTGTGTGCGATCCAACAAATTGTTGCAGCAACTATACTAAAGCAGATGGCAATACTAGTCCCTGCTTGTCCAACCCCCATGCTGGAAGCAGGTACCTTTCAAGGATGAATGGAAGGAACTCCCCCGAGAGAAGTTGCTTGGCAGGAGCCCCCCTACAGGGTACAGGGGCTCCCTCTAGCAAACAATGGCTTGTCCATTTGGAGTATCTTTAGAAAGGCCTCCAGGATGTGCAACACCGGATAGCGGAAATTCTAGGAGAAGAATTGTAGGGTATTCCTTTCACAAACGTTGTGATGGCGGACAAGCTACCGGTTAATTGTCGTACTCTTGCTATCGCTGAGTACGATGGATCGACTGACCCCCTGGAACACCTTTTGAGTTTTGAGAATGCAGCTTTGCTGCACAGACACACGGACGGGATCAACTGTCGAGTATTCGTGATTACCTTCACCAGGGCCGCACAGCAATGGTTTAACCAACTACCCTTTGGAGCGATAGGAAACTTCTAGGAGTTTATGTCCTTGTTCCAAACCAGTTTGCTAGTAGCCGAAAGCTGCTAAAGATGGAGCTTAGCCTCTTCGCCTTAAGACAAAAGGACAACGAACCATTGAGGGAGTATCTGTAGAGATTCAATGTTGCAGCCTTGTAGGTACCTTCGGCAATGCAGGAAGTAAAGGCCAGTGCCTTCTTGCAAGGCCTCTTGGATGGAGACTTCTTCAAATCGCTAGCTAAGAACCCTGTGTCGAAATTCGATACCTTGTTGGCTCGCTCAGCCAAGTTTATTGGCATGGAAGACGTCCAATTGGTCCAGACGGAGAGTCGGGGAGAAAAGAGGAAAGAAGCCCCTTTAAAAACAACAATGCACAGAGTTCAGGGACAAGAATGCACCCTTCCACATGATTCAAGCTGTTTATACCCCTCTTACGGTGCCTATCACACAGGCCCTCATAGCGGTCGAAGGAAAAGGTCTGCTCACTCGCCCCCGATCGTGGAGAGAGCTGCCTCAACATCTCAAGTCCGATAAGTTTTGCTGGTTCCACAATGATTACGACCATACTACTGAAGAATGCCAACATTTAAAAAATGAGATCGAAACGCTCATCCAAAATGGGTACCTCTTAGAGTACGTCTGCAGGGAAAAAGCCAGGGAACGGGACTCTACATCACGAAAGAAGCAAACAGAGGAAAAGAAATGAAGGTCTCCCCTCCGGAACCTTCACTCAACGAAGAACGCAAAAACATCATTGAAAAAAGACTTGAAGCCAATGACCCTCCAAGAAGGGGGTCATACGAATGATAGTAGGAGGATCGCAGGGAGCTGATTCCCACCATGCTAGAAAGACAGAAATCGGAGAAGCGCACAACATGATCATAAAAGAAGTTTGGGATGTTGGTACCATGGAGGACGCCCCCCCATCCAATTCGGGAGGGCTGAACGTTCGGGTCCTAAAAGCCCCCACAACAATGCTCTTGCCATCATCGCGCTATTAGCCAATTACAAAGTGGGACGCATCTTCATAGATTTAGAGAGTTCCGCGGACATATTGTTTGGAGAAGCATACAATCAAATGTACCTAGGGGATACCCCTCTAGAAATAGTGAATACCTCTTTTTACGAATTTGCAGGATAGGTAGTCCATCCTAAAGGTATGGTCTCCCTCCCTCTCACTTTGGGCAGCGGGACTACTCGAAGAACATGCCTGTTAAAATTCTTGGTGGTAGATACCCCTTCGGCCTATAATGTGATTCTAGGAAGGCCCACCCTCAACGCCTTCCAAGTTGTGATATCCACCTACCACATGAAAATCAAATTTTCTACGTCAGGAGGAGTAGGAAAAGTATAAGGGGACCCTCCTTAATCTCGCAAATGCTATGTGGAAGTTGTACGCAAAAACAAAAGAGGAGCAGGGATAAGGACCCCAAGGAGAGACCTCCCAACAAACTTAATGAGAAGTCACCCTCCAATCGACATGGCAGGGAAGTACCTCCCAGTAAATGCGAAAAAAGTAGCGACGAAAAAAGTGAGGACGGGAAGACACCTTCCAAGGTCCAGCCGATGGAGGCATTGATGAATATTGAGATTGTACGAGGAGATCCAGAAAAATTTACACGTGTTGGTTCTCAACTAGAAGAGACAGTGCGTGAAGAAGTAATTAAATGTCTACATCGCAACACGGACATTTTTGCATGGACTCCTCAAGACTGGGAAGGGATTGACCCTAATGCCATAACCCACCACCTTAACATCAACCCTTGCATATAAATCAATAAAACAAAAGAAAAGACATTTCGGGCTTAAGAGGGACAAGATTATTCAGGTAGAGGTGGACAAACTACTAGTAGCTAGCCACATTGAAAAAATACATTTCTCCGAATGGCTATCCAACGTGGTGTTAGTACCCAAGCCTGGACAGAAGTGGCGAATGTGCATCGATTTCAGAGATCTCAACAAGACTTTGCTCTAAGAATTTTTATCCTCTTCCTCGAATTGACCAATTGGTAGATTCCACGTCTGGATGTGGACTCCTAAGCATGATGGACACCTCACAAGGGTACCGTCAAATAATGCTGGCCCCAGAAGACCGCAAGAGAGTCAGCTTCATTACATCTGTTAGAACATTTTGCTGCATAGCCATGCCATTTAGCTTGAAGAATGTTGTAGCCACCTATCAACGCCTAGTGGATAAAATATTCCACCCACAACTCAGAAGAAACATGGAGGTATACATAGACGACATGCTTGTAAAAAGCAAAGAAACACAAGACCACGTGGCGGATCTGGAGGAAGCATTCGTTGTCTTAAGAAAATATCGATTGAAACTCAATCCTGAAAAATATGCATTTGGAGTGAAGGGAGGGAGTTTCTTAGGATTCATGGTTACCCGAGAGGAATCGAAGCCAACCCTCGCAAAATCAAGGCGTTTCTAGACATGAGGGCACCCTCCAACATCAACGAAGTACAAAGGCGGACGGGAAGGATAGCTGCTTAAGCTGATTCATCTCTAAATTAGTGAAAAGAGCCTGCCCTTCTTCAAAGTCCTCTGGAAGACAAAAGATTTCGAGTGGGATAACTCCTGCCAACAAGCTTTTGAAAACCTTAAGCAACACTTAGCAGGGGTCCCCCTGTTGGTAAAACCTTCCCTAGGGGATATCCTTTACGTTTATCTATCAACCACCTCTCAAGCAATCAGCTCCGTGCTGATTCGCGAAGAGGGAGAAAGACAAATGCCTATTTATTATGTCAGCAAAGTCCTCAATGGCGCAGAAGGACGATACACTCCCATAGAGAAGCGTTCGCATTGGTCACACTGCTATACACTCGTATTTTCTCTCATATCCTATTGGAGTGAAAACCAACTTACCCGTAAAGCAAACACTAGGCAAATCGGATACCTCAAATCGATTGGTGAAATTGGCGATGAATTAAGCGAATATGACATCTCGTACCTACCCAAAGCCGCCATGAAGGCTCAGGCTTTGGCCATTTTTGCCTCTGAGACTACAGGAACATCTGAAAAGGATACCCCCAAACCGAGAGATAGTTGTTACACGTGGATAGGTCATCCACCTTTCAAGGCAGCGGCATAGGCGTAGTCCTCACCTCACCTCAAGGGGAAGACTTGGAGTTCACTGTCAAATTTGGATTCAAAGTCTCCAACAACGAGGCTAGATATGATGCACTTGTGATAGGCTTCAAAATGGTACGGGACGTAGGATCCAGACATATGATGGCCTATTTGGACTCCCAATTGATCGTAAAGCAAATAGAAGGCTCCTATGAAGCCAAGGAGGAGAACATGATCCAATATCTCCAACAGATAGCAGAACTCAAGATAGAGTTCGATAGCTTTGAAATCATTCAGATTCCAAGAGAAGAGAGCATAAAAGCCGACTGCATCTCTAAGTTAACCAGCGCTCTAGAGGATTTGTAGAACGAGGCGGATCACCATACAATACCTCCCTCAACTAAGGGATCCAATCTGCATACAAGTTGTATCCTCTTCGGATGATTGGAGGGCCCCTATCATCCGATTGTTAGAAGAGGGACTCCTTCTAGGTGATAGGTGGGAGGCTGTCAGGCTCAATGCCCGAGCCTCTCATTTTCTGTTGCAGGGGGGATCCTCTACAAAAAGTCATTCACACATCCTTTGCTTAGATATCTATCTCAATTAGAAGGGATCCATGTCCTGAAAGAAATACATAGTGGTTGTTGCGCAGTACATGCAGGCACCTGGATGCTTGCCAATAAAGCGCTGTGGGCTGGGTACATATGGCCCTCCATGAAGAAAGAGTCAAAGCAACTGGTGATCAAATGTGAAATGTCAAAAACATTCTTCGCTTATACATTAACCTGCAGAGCCCCTCACAGCCATGCTTTCCCCCTGTCCCTTTGCACAATGGGGATAGATATTGTGGGACCATTCCTTCTAGCACCCAGTCAAAGGAAGTTTCTGCTAGTAGCTATCGACTACGTTACAAATGGGTGGAGGCTGAGCCACTCGCTCGCATCACAAAAACAGAAGTGATGAAATTCATATAAGATAGTTCAGGAGATGGATATTGTTATAATAGGTGACCAGAAAGTAAATTGGATTGACGGTTTTGAAAATCATTTGGCAATCTTTATGAATGTGATATTATCTTGAGCAATATAGTAACCATTCATCTGTGGCACCATGTGTTTGTTGTGCTTACTATTTAACGGTGTTTTAAGATCATAACAAATGCCCACATGCCAATTGAACAACCCATGTAGTTGGGTTGCGCATTGGATATCAGCTACGAAACCAACTTCTAAGGGTCGATTTGAAACGTTCCAAGTCAAGGATCTCGAAATTGGGCGTCGAGATTCCTATAGAGACTTGCACTAAATATTGCATTCATTGAATAAATGCCATGTTTCATCAGTGACAAAATGTAGCACCCCCTACTCGCTACATCTAATTATTACTATTTCATCATTTTTTTAATCAGAACTCATTCTATAAGTAATTCTCTTTCAACTCGTAAAATAAATTCTAATTTATTAATATATATATATATATATATATATATATACCACAAAAGGTAATAGATACCTCCGAAAGTTTATATTCACCCTCACTAGATGTTCTCATGTACATAACCTCAAGGAAAATCATACTACAACTTAAAACACAAATTCTGATAAAAAACCAGAATATTTAACAACCCAACAATCAAAAACTCTGGCTTCAGATGTCATAGCTGACCCACCTAATAAAGATGACGGCACCGCTCAAAGTCCAATGTGGCTAATCAGTGTGACCTATCTCCTGAAAAGTATGTGGCAAGGAATGAGTTGCCTACTTAATAAATAGAGCTAATCAACCTATATATATGTATATATACAGGCAATGATTCGCGTACATACAGTCACATCGGCAATAGTCATTTATCATATAGCAACCCCAGATATAAGCAGTAATACATACTCACAACTATAAATCAATCCATGACATAATATTCGACATTATCGTTTATTAGTTAAGGGCCTCACTTACTCTAATTGGTGTACATCAGTCAATGGTTTCGCTGGCCATCATCATATCATATACAACACAGGATACCCGTTGTGTGATATCCCCATACTCTTTTACTTCAGCTGTGTAGCAATATCAGTACAGGACATCACTACAAACATGGTACCCCCACACCACCCTAGTGTGTAGCTAACAGCACAGGATATTCCCCGCTGTCCGAAATACCCCGTTACCCTACGCGCCATGATACCTAGCTTAAATCATATATTTTTCATATCACATTATCATCAATCACATTTTCATAAACCATTAACTGTGTTTCAAACTAGGTAAGCATCATCTTTTATTTCAACTCACAATCGTCATTCTATTCTTTATAATAATCACTTTCTCAATAACAACTCCCAATTTGATTTCATCAACAATCAATTATATGATTATCACATAATCATATCCCGCATATCTCTACATTACCATCACATATCACATAGTAATAATTTCACCAATATTATGGTAATCTAACAAATAATCCACAACTAATTATATAAACAATCAATATACAAAAGCCATGCATAATAATATAAAGCCAAGTCCACGTTCTCATCCAAGAAACCAATATATATAATATATACAATACTACACATATAGATATATATATAAATCCAATTAGCTATACTTATTGTAAATCCCAAAAATACTTCGATTCATGAGGGACTGCTCAACCCTCTACTTTGTCGTCACGTCCTATAATAGAATGTTATACGTATAATCAATATATTTAATTTACCAAATAATTCATAAGAATTAACTTAATCAAACCCCTTATATATTTATAACTATCATTTTTAATAACATTCGTAAATTATATTACCCCTGAAACCTCCTTTTCCTCATTAATAACATAATATTCCTAAAATAGAACTTCCGAAATATTTCTATGAATTTTCTGTCAATTTATCGTTGCTATACAATTTAATTAAGAAATAATACATAGAATTACATATTTGGTTAATCATTCCGATGGAATTGTATAAATTAGCTATAATAATAATTAAATCTAATAAATCTAATATTTTAATTACCCAACTATATCATTTTTATAGCATATGTGATATTTAATTCGACACTAATTTAAATAGCTAAAATTATAAAAATACTCCGATTAAATAGTATATCACTCAATATAAACTATATTTAATAAAAAGACTAATTAAATAATATAATTATATAAATTAATGAAAATTAAAATAAAATTTCTTACCTCGCTGCGCGTCAACTGAAGGAAGAAAGGAAATTGCAGTTGTGTTGATGGTTTGTACATATAAACATATATATAAGTATGTTTATTTATGGGGGGATTAGGGCGGTGGGTAAGGCCCACCCCTTCCCCAATTCATTACTCTCTTTTTCTTTTCTTGTCTCTTTCTCTCTTACATATATATATATATAAGTAGATATATTATTTACTAATATATATATATATTATTTACATATTATTTACTAATATATATATAAATTATTTACATATATATATTATTTAGTAATATATGTTATATATATGATATTATTATTATTTTATTTATTCAATTAGACTTTTCTCAAAATATTCATTACGTCCTCTTAATTAATATGATTTGCCTCCAAATATTATAACGAACTTCAATTTAATCCGTTCAAGTTTTATTATATCCCAAATTTAATCTATAATTTATTTACTAATTAAATTTAAATTTCTAATAATTACCAATTAGTCTCCCAATTACGTGAAAAATTCTACAGACGTCACACAGAATAAATGCCATGTTTCATCAGTGACAGATGTGGGACGTCTATGCATTTTTAGTGGATTAATTGACAAGGTTGTTAACTGATTAAACTGACTCACAGGAGTAATATGGAAGCCTTGGAGGCTTGGTCGGTATGACTTGAATTCTCGACTCCGATAATGTAGGATTAGTCCTTGGACTTGAGGAATCATGGAAGTTGCATGCATATGATGGCTATATCTTGGATCTGGCAAGAGATAATTGTGTCTTTGATGTGGTCGTCATAAGCCTTGTCTAGTGTAATCGGAGTATGTAGTGACAACGGTGGATTCCAAGATAGAATCCATCCCATATCAGTATATGATGGATATATCTCCTATGCGCTCTGAGATGATTTAGACTCTCTAAGTATATGGCCATAGCGATTGGTCGAATGGAAAATTATTTCCTTTGTCGATCAATAGAATAAACGCATTTCAAGTATTCAACATACTTTCCTGGTCCAAAATGGGAACAGACACTCAATTTCATGCCCTAGACTAAGATCGGAGACTATCAATGGAACGACCATACCTGTATGCAATTCAGGAGCCTAAATGTTCAGGCCAACAGTGTTATGGACCGTTGCTAGATGGCCACCCATAGTAATGGACGTTTTTTATTAATGGTTAATTGAGAATAATTAATTAAATTAGATTAATTAATTATTTATGTTAGATACAATGTCCAAGTCTAGCTGAGTGTGAACCTAAAGAGTTACACATAAATCACTATGGAATCAGTAGAATTAATTTAAAATTAATTCTAGAAGAATCAAATTAATTTAATTGGATTAAATGAATTTAAGGATATAACTGATTAGATCATTTATTTGGGGAAGTCCATTGGATGGATGGCCCAAGAATTAATTAATTTTATTAAATAGTTATGGGATTAATACCTTTAAGTTAATTGGATTAATTGATTTTACGATGTAATGCATGTTGCCGAGCAGCCTTTGTGGATCGATTGCATCCAATCTCAATTGGCATCTATGCTGAGTTGGTTGATATCAAGGCCGCGGCTCATTTTTCTAAGTGAACATTTGATCAAATTTAATAGTGGGCTGGTAAGATATTGCCCCGTGACCACTGCCTACCTCTTGATTACTATATTACAAAGAGTTGATAAGAGACTCGGGTTCACCTGTTTAAAAGATTGATGCGTGTAAGAATGGTTGCATGTTGTACTGAAAGGACGACATTGATCTGGACACTGTAAGTTTTCTGGAGAAGCTACGTACAAACTGACTAGGTAGCGAAATCCTAACCTTAAGAAGAGCCCCTATGCCATTCTTAGACACCTACTGAAGTTGTATGCTTCAGAAGCGACTATCTAGCATATGACGTGGCATGTCAACCATCACACGGAGGAGGGATCCATGTGCCATTTATCTGATACAGAGGCATGGAGAAATTTTAACTGGACATATCCCGAATTTGCAGTGGGGCCCTGTAACGTTAGTCTGGGTTGGTGCACGGATGGGTTCGCACCGCACAAGCAGTACGGTCATACGTATTCATGTTGGCTCATTATGCTTCCACCATACAATCTTCCATAGGGAATGTGCATGAGTTCTGAGTATTTGTTGATCCCTGGACCTTCCAATCCGAAACGTCTCATCGATGTTTACCTGGTGCCAGTGATGGAGGAGTTGCAAAATTTGTGGTATAAGGGTGTACTGACGCGCATCTATGCAGAGAACGAGAAATTCATGATGCGCGCCGCGTTGATGTGGACCATGAACGACCTACCGCTTATAGGATAGCGTCGGGATGGAGTACCTCTGGTGTTATGGGTTATCCAGTTTGTATGGATGACAAACGTGCATTTTTTTTTATTTGCAGAACGGTAGTAAGGCGTGCTACTTTGAATACTACAAATAGTTCCTACCCTCAAACCATTTGTACCGTAGGATCAAGAAATCATTCATTAAGAAACGAGTAGAAAGGAAGGTTGCAAGTCCAAGGTTGACGGGAGAACAAATCTGCAATTAGATTGAAGAGTTCAGTCTTGTGGTTGAAGTTCCATTGTCACTCCTAGATAGCTATGGTAGCAAGCATAAGTGGACAAAGAAAAGCATCTTTTGGGAGCTCGAGTATTGTTCGACCTATCTGATACGACACAATCTTGATGTCATGCACATTGAGAAGAACGTGTCTGATAATATATTCAACACTGTGATGGATATAAAGGAAAAATCGAAGGACAATCTGAATGCATGGAAAGACATGAAGATATATAATCGATCGGAGCTTGAGGTGGATGAAAGAAGGCCGAACGTGATGTCTAAAGCCATATATATCCTGACCAAGAAACAGAAAAGGGGGATATGTGAATGGATTAGTCATCTTAAGTTTTCTGATGGTTACGCATCTAATTTGGACCGTTATGTTTACATGAAGAAGTTGAAGATGCACGGCATGAAGAGATATAATTCTGATGTATTCATGCAGAAGTTGATCCCGATTTCCTTCTTGAGCCTGTGTGGAGTGCGTTCACAAAGGTCAGCCTTCTATATCAAATTCTATGTTCGACGATGCTAGATGCGGACAAGGTACAAGAATTGAAAGGTAGTGTCGCAACCATCTTGTGTAACCTCGAAAAAATATTTTTGCCAGCTTTCTTCAACTCAATGGAGTACCTAATTGTTCACCTGCCCTATGAAGCTCGTGTGAGAAGGCCCGTGCAATGTAGGCAGATGTACCCATTGGAGAGGTAAGCACACAAGTTATAATAGTTTTTTTAAATAGTTCTAGTGTCATATATATGTTTTCTAATAAATATCCGTTTATTAGATTTCTTCGAGACTTGAATATGAAGGTGAAAAACATAGTACACATCGAGGCGTTCATTGTAGAGATATATCTTGTAGAAGAAATTAGTCTATTCACTTCTCAATACTTTGAGTCGCAGATTCTCTGCAAGCGGAACAGGCCCTATAGAAATGACGATCTATTTTCAACTGCCCGGGCCGAGCAAGTGGTGCATCAAAGAAGAGGTGGCTCACCTCAGAGTGTCACATAATTGAGATGTACATCTTGTGCAATTGTGCATTAGTCACGCCATACTATGAATAAGTGTAAAGATACCAATAGTTTGTAAATTATTCTTATTTTCAGACTTTTAACCTACGTATTGATATGTATTCTAGTTTTTTTTTCAATACAGGTCCTTTTTTAATGAACTCTACGAGCATTACCATCTGGAGGACCCTAATATTGAGGAGCTAGTAGCTACTCAATTCAAGGGTTCAAATATCGTTTAAATTGTGACTTATGGAATCCGAATGCATATAGTTTCTCTAATATGTGCAATGTAGGTGAAATTTGTATTGAACTATACGGACAACGAGCTGTTAAAGTTGCATTATTGGAGTTCTGCAGTTGAGGTCACAACATTCTCGTGTTACTTTGTGAATGATTACAATTTTCACATTGAACGTCATAGCGTAGGCAAGTCAACTATGAACATCTGGGTGTATGTCAAAAGCTCGTCATATATAGACACTGACAGTGACTTTTATGGGATTTCTTGAAGAGATAATTCAATTAGATTACCTACTTATTTCAAACATGCAGATCGTTCTGTTCAAATGCCATTGGGTCGATCCCGTGAGAGGTATGAAGGTACATCCTCGTTACCACCTCGTTGATATGAACTTCAAGAAGGTATACCCAAAGAACGAACCATTCATCTTGGCATAACAAGCAGTACAAGTATACTACAGGAGTACCCTAGCATGAAGAGAGACAAAGTGGATTGGGCTATATGGAAAACAAAAGCCAGAAGAGTCATTGATGACTCGAGATGGACCAAAGTCATATTTCAAGAAGAGAAGACAATACCTACTCCACAAGTTGTGACGGTCAGTTATAGTTATGACATGAAAATGACCCAAATAGTATACAATTAGTCGTTGATCTTTCTGTTGCAAATCAACAAGGAACAGGTACATCTCAAACGGAGAATGGTGAATTTGATGAATTTGACGAAGATAGCTTTGATGAGGATTACGAGACTGAAGAAGATAATAATTATGATTTGAAAGTTCACTATTTCTGTAGTCAAATATTTGTAAACATTTTTGTAAAAATTACTCATCAAATATTTCTATAATTATTTTGTACGAATATTTATAATTTTTTTAAAAAATTATTTAAATTAGGAACGATCAATATTAGTCAGATCGTTTGGAACTCCGCTCCTAACACGAATGATCATAAATTAAATTGTCCCATACATTAACCGTTCCTCAATATACTGGAATAATATTAAATTTTCACTAAGAACGAGCATACAAATACAAATCATGCCTAAAAATATTACAATATTCTACAGAAAAAACGAGAGAAATTCGAAAACTAGGGATATTGACCGTTCCTATATCCGTTCCAAATAAATTAAATTTCGCGCTAAGTGAAAAGTGGAGGGAAAATCACATCTAGGAACAGTTGTTAAATATTTAATCGTTCCTAGATGAATATAAATCAAATCATACCTAAATGAATAAATTAACTGTTCCTAAGAGGAATTTAAAGAAAATCGTGCCTAAAGGAATAGCAAACTCGTTCCTAATGATATCAAATTATTCCTAGTTCACTTCCAGATTATAATATCTCCACATCCGTGAGCCTGATTAATTCCAGATTTATACGCATATAAATACTATATATATGTGAATATATCTAGCCGTCTGATGTGAAATCACATGGTTCAATGGACAGTTGCATTATTTTCAACCTCGTTGATTGTGAATCACATATAATATCTTAGTATCCGTATAAGAAAAATATTCAAAATTTCATGGAATGTAGTATTTTGTCGATTTAATCATATCCAACAGTCTGATTAAAATTATAACGGTCTGATTAGGCGATCCAGTATAACAGTATAAGATGCTACTTACATCTATGTAAGAATAACAACCCAGTATAACAGTATAAGATGCTACTTACATCTATGTAAGAATAACAATCTTATATATACAAATATATTTGATCTTCCAAACATGTATTAATTTAATTCAAAAAATTATATGTTTTCAATGGTCTTAATTAATTTATGGTGTACTTTTCTCTGATCATTAACATGTGTTGTCAAACATTTTTTTTTATTTTTTTATTTTTTATTTAAAACAGAAAATATTTTTGGCACCATATTAGGAACAGTTGTTTCAAAAATAGGAACGGTCATCTAACTATCCTCTGAATACGACGTCGTTTTATGATTAAACAACATCTTTTTGTGTAATTAGGAACGGATTTAGGAACACTATACCCAACCGTGTCTAAATGAATCAAGATTCTGACTAATCCACATCAAATAAAACGACGTCATTTTGCTTACTAAAGAATGGTCTTCGGAATAATTTTTTTTAAAAATTTGATCGTTCCTAAACTGTTCTAAAATTTTAATATATAAGTAACACTTAGCAGATTTTTCTTTCCCTTTCTCCTCCTCCTCCTCCTCTCTCTCTGTAGCACCTCCTTTGCTACAAGGGCTATACCTACCCTAAACGTCATACTTATTGTAATCCCTGTGTTTATATATATAAATGCACATAATAATTTAATCCATGTGTATACGTAACCCCAACGTCATAATAGGTATTATCAACCCACAACATTATATATATATACATATCACACACCACAAGGTGATTCGTCACAAGTAATCCGTACGCTTATATTCTCTCTGTACAAACAAAATGTGGTTTGTACTCTAACTGACAAAGAGGAGAAAACTGCATACTGGCCCGACCTGCCTGGGTATAGCGCGTGGACCTATTCTTCAACAGTCAGACACCTCAAAGTCTATTCCTGAAAGAAAATGTTAGCAGGGGAATGAGCCTGCCACTCAGTAAGCAAATAACCAGTCCTATCTATATATGCATGTCAACCATAGCCCAAACAAGATAAACAAGCAGCACGAATGGAATACAATCAATTTAATTCCAACATAAACTTTATTACACCACATGACTATCTCATAATAAGACAAGTAACCAAACTCCATTTTTTTCCTAGTTTGCTTACCAGAAGGTGATATTGTGTTTTTTCCACCAACTCAGTCTCACCGTTATATAAATTCAAGTGAATCCCCTTGACAGCCGGCTCATCAATCTCGCACATAGCTGTTTCATTTCGCACATAGCATTTTCTTTTCGCACATAGCATCGCATCAAAGCTCTTTTCATTGCGCACATAGCATTTTCTTTTCGCACATAGCACTTTCTTTTCGCACATAGCATTTTCAACACGTCAAGGGGTATTCACGCCACAATTATATTCAATTTCCACCACTCCCTCATTTCCACATATCACCATTCTTGTAAGCAACTAGTAACGTAAAACAATATATCATTACATATTCTCATTTTCAAACATCCACAACACATCAAACAATAAACATAATATTTCAACGTATTTCCTCATTTCACGTACACAATACCGTCAATCAAATCAAATCATTCATCACTCATATACTTCAGATAAATCAATGTCAGCACGAACCACAAATTCATATAATAGTAATACCACAAATCAAGAAAACATATATAGATAATACCAATTATTTACTTACCTCGACCTTACAACGTTTCTTTCTACTCTGTCACTAATTGTCAGTCCTTTTACTTCACCCCCGTATCCTATAATGAGTTATATCATACACAATTAATATATCGAGAATATCGTAATTTCTTTTAAATATAATATTGAATATCATTTGTACAATTTCTAATAATTCTTTAATATTCCATTTCTATCGAAATACACATCTTCATTTTTCCTCTTTATTAACATACCATTTATTAAATATAATTCTCAGAATATTTCTATAAATTTTCTATCAATTTCTCGCTATTATACTCTTTAATTAAACAATAATACATATAATTGCGTATTTGGTTAGCAATTCCGATGGAATTATATAAATTAGCTATAACGATAATTAAATCTCACAAATCTAATATTTCAATTACCCAACTATATCATTTTTATATCAAATGAGATATTTAATACGACACTAATTTAAATAATCAAAATCATAAAGTACTCCGATTAAATAGTATATCGCTTAATATAATCAACATTTAATAAATGGAGTACTTAAATAATAGAATTATATAAATTAATAAAAATTAAAGTTCAAAATCCATACCTCTATTTTTCCGAAATGTGTGTGCGCGTTGCTGTGTGCATATGAGTGTGTGTATTAATGTGCATATGTGTGTATGTTATGAAATGAAGAGTAAAAAGGAGAGCCCCACCGCCTCACTTCAAACCCTCTCTCTCCTCACTTTATATATATATATATATATATATATATATTATATTATATTATTATATACATAATAATATTATTATTATTTTATATATTTAATTAAACTTTTCTCAAAATACCCATTACGTCCTTTTTAATTTTCTTTAATTAATATAAATTGTCCCAAAATATTATAACAAACTCCAATTTAATCCGTTCAAGTTTTATTATATTCCAATTATGGCCCATAATTTATTTACTAATTAACTAAATTTTATAAAAAAAATTATCAATTAATCCCACAATTATATATTATAATTTTTTGGGGCGTCACGCTCTCTCTCTCCACCTTTGGCCGCGACCTTTTGCCTTCCCACCTCCGACCATCGTCCGTCTTCGGTAGAGGTGAGTTTTCTCCTTCTTTTATTTTCTTTCCCCAATTTGTGTTTAATAACATTTCTAAAAATATTTTCTAAAATGTTTATGAAAAGGCGACTTTTGAAAATATTTTTCAGAAATATTTTTAAAAATTTATAAATATTTTCTAAAAAATTGTGAAAATATTTTCAGAAAATACTCGAGAAAATGTTTTGAGAAACTATTTATGAAAATAAATTTCAGAAATTAAAATATTATTCTAAAATTCAAATATTTTTTTAAAATTAAAATATTTTCCCCCCATTTTTTCTTTTTCACTATTTCTGAAAATATTTTCATAAATAATTTTCAAAAATTAAAATAATTTTTATCGAAAACTAAAATATATTTATCCTGAAATTGAAATATTTTTCATAAAATTAAATTATTTTTCCTAAAATTTGCATATTTTTTTTCCTAAAATTAAAATATTTTCCAGAAACTTACATTTGTATATTATTGTGTAATTTAGGCATATTGTATAATTTTTGTGTAATTAGGGTATAATTATGTAATTGACGCAATTATTGAAAATATTGTTTTGTAGTTATTGTATAATTGTGTAATTTCTGCAATTATTGTGTAATTTAGATCGTAATCTATAATTTTTGTAATTATTGTGTAATTGTGTAATTTCTGAAAATATTGTGCAGTTTAGATCATATTGTGTAATTTTGGTAATTATTGTATCATTGTGTAATTTCTGCAATTATTGTGTAATTTTTGTAATTTATTGTGAAATTTGTGTAATTATTTAAGAAATTAATGAATTTAGTACACATTTTAGGATAATGGAAATTAATAACATAACAATTACAACAATAGAAAAAATGAGGTTAAGAATTCCAATAATAATATTATTTACATAATAATCAATACTCACATAATTAGACAAATATTATAAATAATAATATTATTAACATTATAATGTCAATAATCATAAATGAGGCTAATATTCCCTATAATAATATTAGTTACATAACAATATCGATAATCACAATCTTAGACTAATTAATATTTTCAAGAATAATATTGTTTACATAATAATAACAAATAATGACAACCTTAGACTAATCAATATTTCCAATAATAATATTATTTACATAACAATATCAATGATCACAACCTTAGACTAATTGATATTTTCAATAATATTACTATTTGTGTAATAATGTCAATAAGCATTATATTATAAGGCTAATATTTTCAATTATATTGTTATTTACGTAATAATATCAACAATAACAAAATTAGGGTAATATTTCAAAATAAAATACATTTACATAATCAGTACAATGACCACAAAATGAGGATAATATTTTTAATAATTATTAATTATTTAAAATATATATAGTTCCTTTGTGCCAACGTCCAAACGGATCATGTATTGCTTTAAACTTTTTTAGCCCATCAAGAGAATTTTTGCTAATAGAACTAGTTAGGTTTTATCCATTTTTATTTGTCAAAAAAAGACAATGTTGTAGAAAAAGTGGATAAACTGAGTAGTACTATAACAAAACGTTCATGTGATAGGCTAAAAAAGCTTAAAACAATGCTTGACCCGTTTGCATATGTGCATAAAGACATATACATTTATAAATAATTAATGAGTACAATAATCATAAATTCATGAAAATATTTCCAATATAGAAGAATTAGTATATTCTTATTAATAATTGTATAATTAGGTAATTGTTCAATAATTACAAAAATTAATATTTACTATAATTTGTATAGATTATGTCTAGTGGTATGCCCTCCTGGACCATGCGGTTATGGCCCGCCACTTCCATCCCTATCGTTTGATGCTTCCAACCTGGGAAGCAGTCTTTCGACCACCCCCACCACCTGACACGGCTAGACAGTTAGTCGCTCGCAGACTCCAAATGATTGTTGGACCATTTGGTGTTACTCCAGCAGCTGAGGAGGCCGGATAGTCGTCTGCCACACCAGACCAGCAACTGATCCAGAAGTTTGTCGTTGCAAGACGAGCCCGGTTAAGCCACTTTGGCTAGCTGACGAGGTATGGCTCCAGCTCCAAGCTACTGGACCAGTGCAGACTTCTAAAAGTTCACAAAGAATAAGGCGCACCGGATGGAAAACCCCTCGGCGTCCTCTATAGTGTAACGTGGGGGATCCTCCTCTGTCGGCATGTACAAGAGGAAGATGGTAAGCACATTACAGTATTTTTAAAGGTTGATCATTATTTTATACATATTATGCTAACTGTTTATTCTTCTACAGGAGGCAGAGCTCGGTCGGCTGCACAAGTAGATGGAACTGTTCGGTAGATGCTATAAGAAGAAGGCGGACGACAGCTTGAGCGGTCGGAGGGTTGTTGAAGTGGCAGTGTACCTTAGTAATTTTATTTTATTTTTTAAAATAATTCTGGGGTAAAGTACTAATAATTTTATTTATTTTGCAGTATCATTAGTCTCAACCCACGGCCGAATCGGAGGTTTCGATGGCGATCGAGCAGCAGCTGCAGCTGGCTGCAGTTGGGGGCAAGAACAAGGGTCGTGTATTCGACCTTGGTTCTGAGGCACACATCTCCAACCGGACCCACATATCACCATCACCACCGCTACAATCAAATTCGGCCATGGAGGATCGCATCGACCAGCTAAAGGATGATAGTCGACATCATGACCATGATGAGGGAGATGCGGGCCAGCTCCTCGACTGCCGGATTGTCACAACTAACCACCCCAGCACAGCCTCCGACGAACCCCCAAAGCCAAACGACGACGAAATGTACGAGGCTGATAAGGAGGGTTTAGATTAGGATTTATTTTTTTTTCAATTTTGTAATCGAATAATATTTTATATTAAAATAATATTTTTTTTCTAATTATTCATGTTTATTCATAATGTTTATTACATTTTATTATTTCATATTTATTCAATTAATTAAATTAAATAATATAATTAATTAAGATTTTATTATTTATTTATTTATTATATTTATTATAATTTATTAATTAATTAATTTTTAAAAATTATTAAATATATAACTTAAATAATTAATAAATATTTTATTATAAAATAAAAATTTAAGAACGATTTTATTAATTGTAAAGAAAATGTTACAAATCTAAACAAAAAAACCATTCCTAACACTAATGCTAAAACGATTCTAAACACGTGTTCCTAAATAAGATTGACCACTCCTAAAACCGTTACAAGAGACTGTTCCAAACAAAAAATTGACTGTTTCTAATACTATTTCAAAAATTGACCACCAAAAAATTCCAATGACCATTATTACCAATACAAATAAATACAACTCCAAAATTCAGACATCCTACTAAAAACCCGATAAAAGCAAGCAAGGTAATATAGTCTATATGGCTTTCTAATGTATATCTTACTTGCAAACAGTAGTTTGTTAATCTATTGCCGGCAAGTACCAGTGCACCTGAAATTTGGTTCCGTTGGAGAACCAACCATCGGTGCCTACACAGTCATCTCAGTTGAATGAAATTGGTGTTAGAGACAGAGGAGAAAGTGGTGGGTGGTATAAGCATGGCTGGTGGTAGGAGAAAAGGTATTGGCAGAGAAAGGTATATGGGTATAGGAAGAGAGGTGTTGGCAGAGATAGGTGACTTGGAAATTGGAACTAAGTAGGGTTCTCTACAATGCACAACTTTAGGCCTCTTGCATGCACAGTACTAATGTAAAACAAACAAATAAGGTGTAAAAACCACAAAAATAAATATTAAGTGTGTTTTATCTTATTTCGAAAAATGACAAAATATGAAACCAAACATAGTGATTGTTTTTGTTAATAGATAAAATTTGTGTCACGCCACATCTCCATAGCTTAATAGAGTTATTAACCCCGTTAAGTATGATGGACTTTTTTGGTACGTTTTAACATTAAGGGGATGTTTGCGCGCAAGACATGCTTCACGGGTGGTAAGTGAAATTTACCCTAAAATTAATTAGTTGTTAAGGAAGACATATGGCGTTGAAGGCAAATATTAAGACGTTCATTGTGGAGATAATCCAAATTCAGCGTTTAATTCAGAAACAAGTCAAAAGACCTGCGGATTAACATTGTTAAAGCACAAAACCACATTGGCAGAAGATCAAAGCTCCAACTCCATCAAGAAACATCCAAATTCAAATCAAACATTCCAAGTTTACAATGTTTAATTCGAGAATAAGTTAAAAGACCCTCGAATTAACGTTATCAAAGAGTCAAAATCTACATCAGAGGAGATCAAAGCCTCAAACTCCACCTCCGAAATTGACAAAATTCAAGATTGTATTTTCGAATTAAAGAATCAAAGGACTCAAGTAGAAATTTGTACCCGCAAAATAAATAAATCCAAAATTTCGATTGTGATATTTTCTTATTTTAATAAATTCATAAACACACAATTTGCATTATGACATTGTAATTACTTTTGTTTTTCGTTTATAAAAGTGACTCTATATTATTTTAACATCACTACACCAATCTTTTTATTGTGTCGATAATACCTTAAGTTATTTTTTCCCTTTTCTTTTTTGAAAATGTGATTTGTTGCTTTATATATATATTTTATTCTTATTAATCTTTAATATATTTTAAAATGTGAAAAAATATTTATTATATGCACAAAGGAACAACGTGTCATGATCGATCAGTAAAAAGATTACATTTAGGCTCTCATTTAAAAAAAAAAAACTATGAATTTCTAATTGTCAAAAGAAAAAGAAAATAAAAATTGGAGATGAAAATCCTTTCTAAGTTCAATTGGATTGATATTATACATTACAAATTGGATTAAGGGTGACTAAGTTCAATTGGATTGATACTATAAATTGAGTGGAGGATACTAAATTTACTTATGGCCAAGCCCAGTTGGCTAATTGAATATAGTTTTTAACTAGCTTTGCTAATTATATTTAATTAATTAATTAAAAAATAAAGAAACTATGATAGATAATGATGTAATTTCAAGCTTAAAATGCCACTATTCTATTTAGTACATAACTTGTATATAACCACATTAAGGTACAACTGGTTATCATGCTCATATGTTTTAGGAAATTGGGATTATTATAGGATGTATTTGCAGAAGAATTATCCAATCAGTTTTCTTATGATCCATTGAGATCAGTCCTCTTGTGGATTTTATTGTGAGTGTTATTTAAAATTTTATTATTTTTTATAAAATTGGAGAAATAATATATGTTATCATACATGGTTATATATACATGTCAAAAGTGATTTATTCTTGCAACAAACTTGAGTAGACTGGTTTTTTTTTTTAAATTGTTTATTGATAAACAAAAACGAATACCACATTCCATTACCTATTTGGATTGGATAGGCCTTTGGAACTTTATAGAGTTAAGTGATACAACGTGATTATTATTTTGATCATGTAGAATTTTGGTATTCGTTATGAACTTGCGTTGCGATCGACCTTTAGAGTCCATATGAGTACTCACTATGTTCCATTTATCTTGATAATGTTCAGTTTGTCGTAGTATTCAGTATATCCATGTGATCCTTAACTAGTTTAGGCAAAATTGCAAAATTGATCTTGTATGTATAGGGGGTGAAAAAATTAGTCCTATAAGTATTAGACTGGCAATTTTAATACTTTCAGTAAAAAATTGCCAGATTTTAGCCGAACAACTTGAGGCTTAGGATTCCGGCTACTAATTGGAAGTCACTTACACAGTTAGCTTGGATGCTGATGTGGAGTGGAGGCAGAAAAAAATGTGTGAATCACGTGTGGAAGATTTGGTCTATTTAATAATTTGTCTGTCAAAACTTCTTTTTCGTAGATTTGCTGGCCTATTATTCAACCCACAACACCGAACCTCCACCAAAAGTTTTGCCACGCTATAACAATCCTAACAGAATGTCTCCTATCTTTTTTCATCAACTTTTCGGCAACATCTCACCAGCGCCATTTTTGCATCGCTGTCGTGATTTTTCAAACTTGCCCCCATCAACTCTTTGTCGTCCAGCATCCTCTCACCTTCGGAACGCCTCCATTAGAAAGCATATCGTCCAGCAATCAATTTTCATTCAACTACTACAAGATTAACAATTCCATAAGCTTTGGCTTGTGTTGCTGACATAAAAACGTTCCCGGATGAAAGGAAACTTTCACGTTCGATTTTGAAGGGGGGAGATCCTATAGGATCCTATCCCAATTTTTCTTTTGCTAGGCTCATAACAAAAAAACCCACTTTCTTGCGATTACAAGGTTTATTCGAATATGAGCGAAAAAAATAGGAAATTCTCTCTCTTTCTAAGAGATAAGACTCAGTAGAAAAATATTCAAAGTGTTGATGCCCCGGGCTGGAAATTTTGATGAGTAGATTTATTGTTCGCTTCTTCCTAAACATCGGCTCTTCAAACAGGCTTCCCAAAAGGTAACGGAGGTGTGCAAAGGTTTCCTCGGGCCATGCGGAGATTGGCCCTCGAGTGCAAAGTCTGGTATTATGACCTTTACCACAATGATGTTGTCCATAGATCAAATTATTTCATGGATTGGATTTCACTTGACTGTTACGGTTCCATTGCATTATGTATTGATTGAACAAAAAAAGGGGGAACTTGATCATTCTTTTTCTAACAAATCAAAGAAATTCTTAATTCTATAGGGTTGAATAAAAATTTGATTGACCCACGGACAAAAAAAAAATTGCAGTCCGTTTGATAATGATCGAGTTACATTGCTTCTTCGGCCCTGGAAATATTTTGTCTTTTCTGAATGATAAGGAGAGAGTCACCGAATAATTTTAGTTTTCTTCAACTTTCCAATATTTGGGTATCTTTTGTTTGTTGCCAACTCCTCCCCCTTGCAACTCCTTCTTGATACCAACTTTTGCCATGGTCTTAACTCTACTAGCCTCCCCAACACATCCATGCTCCACACCACGTAAGCAACCATGTAAGATTCTAAGTATTTAAGTTGGGACCATTTGGAAACCGAAACCCTAAGCCCCAATTTTCTGGCTAATTTTTAGGTAATTTTGGCCGAAAAGATCAAAAGTTGGTCAAAATTGCCACTAAATTAAAATGTACATGACAAAATTGCTAGTCTAGTACTTACAGGACTAATTTTGCCAACCCCCCATACATATAGGATCAATTTTGCAATTTTATAAATAATTTATTCTCTAAATGATTGTTCATCCAAATTTATGGATTTGTTCATGTAGTTCTTGATAAGCGGTCAACATACTCGACGCCAGATGGTTCATAGGGCACGTCGGTTAGCATTGGGCTACTAGTTTGAAATTTCATCGTGCAGTTTCCACTTGAGTGTCATTTCACAGGTAGGTTGGAGGTTATTTGTATGTGATTGACTCCACCATATACGTAAGTATGACTAGTATTGTGCAACAACAGAGTCGCTTAATGCATGAAGGATAAAGTAGTAAACGATCTTTCACAAACTTAAAAGTTATTGAATAAGTTATCAATAATGATCAATTGTTCATTTTATTTTTCTTCTATTTTATATAATAAAAAATAATAATAAAAATTTAAATTGCACACACTCTAGCGATATTCCAATAGCTAGTTTATTTGGTTGTTTTATGATGATTAAGGTGCATGCTCTCGAGAAACTAATCATTGTTGGATTATAAAGGGTAATAATTTAGTTTTATATAAACCCTTAATTAGGGTAAGATTTTTCGCCAAATAATAAGAGTTCGTTTGATTCAAATAAAGGAAAGAAGAAAGTGGAAGGGGGAGATAAAGTAAAAGGGGGAGGGGGAGGAAAAGAATAATAATTTTCTTTCAAATTGTTTCATATGATTGGAAGGAGAGTAAATCTCAAATACTTCCCCTGTTTGGTATAAGGAAAACAGATTAAGGAGAAAACATTATTTTTGTAATTTTACTAAATAACCCTTCTCTTCATTTTGTATTAGAAAATAAATAAATTAATATTATACCAATAATTTAGTATCTAAAAAAATTAAAATCTTATTAAAAAATATTTATCAAATAATAAGAATATTTTTTATTAATAAAACATCAAAATGAGTATTGTTCATTTGTTTTAAACTGTGTAGTTTAAATAAAATAAAAATTATTATCAAACATTAGTGTCTTTGTTACTATAATAAACAACTTTGGAGGATATATATATATATATATATATGTATGTGATGCCCCTTAAAAATATTGAATCTAACACACAAATAAAATAGGTCAGCCCAACTGGCTCTTAGCCCAGCTGGCCCAGCATTAAGGAAACAAACCCACAAGCAAGACACATTAGCCCAGTTGGGTGTGAGCCCAACTGGCCCATCAGTAGAGAGGAAAAACCCATAGGTTTACCTCCTACTTTACTGAACTGACACACCCAAGAAATAAGTTCATTCCAGTCTGGTACATCATCATACATCTAGGCGAACACATCATAAAGTTTTTCAATACATTAAGACACATCATCCTAAAACATCTTCAAGTGGTTTCAAATAAATCGGCGACAAATGAGCTGCGAAATCAACAAGTAACCAATTCTTGAATTTTTAGGCAGACATGACAAGATTAGTCCACCTTACGTATCTCAGTCAAATCTAGTCCAAATAAAAAATAATTTTTATTTGGATAATAGCCAACTTAAAGAGCTTTCCAACAGCATACTACACTCTACAATAACCCTCGTATCCTGCTCTATACATGCCTATAAATAAAGCTCTTATACAGTAATTTGGTAACATCATTATTTACTCTCAAACTCTCACTTAGTCTCTCCTTTCTCTCTCGGTTTTTAGGCTATTTTGAGCCTATATTTTACGCTCCAAATGAATATATACATTTTATTATTATTTCTTATCATTATTCTTACTTTAATTCAAGTTCTCTTTTTATTTCTTTTATAAACTGTTACTGACTTAAGCATCGTAATGCTTATATTTATTTTGTAAGGTTAGTCCCGATGATTTTAGAATTTATTTTGAAGACCATTCGACCTTGTAGTATGACAAAAAATTTGGTATGCAGCAATATGAGTAATAGAGTAAATAAAAATAAAAAAATTATACTTATATCCCCTGACCTATGATCTTTTTGTACAAACCACCCATATCTTTTGCATAATTATAGAAACTACCCCTATCAGCCAAAAATAGGGATACTTTGTGTAATGATGTTAATATTTTAAGGGGTGTGTGCAATTTTTTTAAAAAGTAAGGGGTGGTTTCTGTAAATAGGGGTGGTTTCTGTAAATAGGTCATAGACTAAGGGGTGTAATGTAATTATCCCAAATAAAAACTGTATTTTTTATGTCTTTGGCCTTATACTTCTACTTTTCGTCCAATTTCAGACGAAAATAATATTAAACTCCGGAGGAATATATTTCGAATTTTACTTCACTTTCATATTTTCCTCCTAACAAGACGTCTAATTATCTTTTATACATTGACTTTTACTTTCACGTGTGTTGTACTTCCATTTTTCAATTCAATCAAACACATTCTAAAAAACCAGAAAAATAAAAAAGGAAAAGAAAAAGAACTGGGGAAGTGTCACGTGCGAGCACCCTTGGCACGTGTCATTTACCCAAAACCCACAGCATTCCGTCTTCTCAGCCCTAGTCTCCTCTCCTCTCCGATCTTTTTCATTTCTTCTTTTTCAATTTTACTGTTCGGAAAATAAACAAGTAGAATCTATACGAGGGATGTACGTATTTTTGTACGCGCCCTTCTCACTTAGTTTCTTGGTGATGCTGCTGCTCTAATTCTGCGTTCTTTGGGAAACAAACACGTAAATAGAAAGCATTGGGGGGAAAAAGTTGTGAAGATCTGAAAAAGAATCATTGAATAAAAGGAGAGTGTACAGAGAGGATGCACAACATTAGACGAGGTGGGGTTTCGATGAAGAGTAAATGGTTGAATGTTTTGAGATCATCATGCAAGGGGTTGGAGCATAAGCCGTCAAACGCTGTATCTGATGTGGGTTTTGCGGAATTTTCATCTTTAGCAACTGGGAGATCACTGATGAATGATTTCTCCAGAAGGGTGTGTCAGAGATTCGCTTTTGTTGATGTTTTGTTTTCAGCTGATATGTTTGCTAAATTCTTGTTTAAGAATGGTGTGTGAGATTAATGCTACCTTGTATTTGCTGCTCATGTGCAATTTCATGGTAGTTCATTAGCTGGAGAAGGTATATCTTTTGGTGTATGTTCATCTAGTGGAATGACTTTTTGGGTGTAGAGGGTTTGTGATTTTGCTTATATAACTGAATCAGGTAGTTTAGGTGTTCTTGCTAATTGTATGTTGAGTACCTTGTGCTATTGAACTTGTTGGTTTCGTATTGGTTAACAAGAAAAACTTGACATCGGCATAACTGTACTGTCATGTAACTAGTATGGCTTACACCTTAGTTTTCTTGATGACAGTTTCCTTTTGCTATATGCCATAGGAATTTGCAAGATTGATAGGAGTGCAAATTGATGTTTCTTAAGTCATCTGCATTTTACCTTGTTACCAGTGCTAGTCCTTGTTTCAGCTTTGTTGCAACTTACAGCGAGAGTTGCTTTATTCTACTTTATCGTCTCGAGACGGTATCACATTAGCAAACACACGCCTTTACCGCTGGCTTGCCATTGTGGTCCTTATAAATCTGGCTGTGCTGAGATTCTGGTTGTTATTGAGTATCTGATTTTTTCCCAATTTTAAGAGAAACTTATCGTAGGTGTATGTTAGAATATTTTGAAACCTCCGTTTCCATATTTTCTCTTTTAAGAGAATCTTCTCTTAGGTTTATAATCAAAATAAATTATATATGTGGTATATCCTGCAAGAAATGATCAGTCAAGTTATAGTTTTTGGTTAATATTTGTGTAATCTTGGTCTCTCGCCTGTTCTAGTAGTGATGATTTTTTTTCTTTATTCTGCAGGTTGCTCGTCAAGTTGGTGGTTAGTAGACGTGTTTTATTACTTAAAGAAAAAGTGCCCTTTTGAAGCCACTATATGAAAAGTGCTAGACGCGAATTTGGGGCTATTACATTTTTTAATTCATTTCTTCTCATATATTTGGCCGGTTTCCTTCTCTTTTGTATTTGGTTAATACCATGTCTATCTACTTTACTTACTATCCTTGATTGAAACTTTATTGAAAGGTAGAAATAACCATGCTGTTATCGTACTTGCCTCTCACAAAGAATACTCAATTCTGATGGGACCATTTCTGGAATTTCCTGAGAGTTGGATATTGCATTGTCTGTTTGCTATAACTATAATACATACTTGGGATGTTGGTTTCCTGATTAGCATAAAATTTTTATTTGTTTTATTCTTATTTTTCTTATTTTCTGATAGAAGGAGAGTTCGATTATTCTCATTCTTTTGTTCTCTTCTTTCCCACTTTATTGGGGTTTTGGAGGTGGATTTGGATTGGTGTTCAATAAACATGTAGCTTACAGTGGAGTTTCTGTTAATTAAAATCACCCGGTGATTATTTTGGCAGAGAACTGTATCCTACCCAGAGATCAGTGGACTAGACGGCACTCTGTGATTTTTCAGTCAGCATTTCAACTTGCCATGAGCACTGGGCAGAATATGGGAAGTTCTTGCTTTACTAGAACCCTTGCATCCAAAACTACAGAGTCAAGCAGACAAAAACAATCAGAGGTTTGTAAAGTATCCCCAAATTTAATAATACCGATTTGTGACTTTCTAGAAGAAGCAAATCTGATATTCTTCTGTGAACGTATTGTTGGAAAAAATTGTATTGCATTCATGCTACTTCTGGATAGAGAGAATAAAGTATCTCAGACAGAGTTTTTTAACTCTCAGTTCTTATACAGGGTATACTTTAGGAATCAAAGACGAGATTATGGCATGGATATTTTTTATACCCAGGAGTAGACTATGTTGCATAACTTACCTATTGCCATAATGTATGATTGTGTAGAAGAAGATTGCTCAATCTACAAAATGGAGTGTATCATAGCTTAATTTCATACCTCCATGCTTGCGCAGCAAGCTTCCCTGACATGTGTGTCGTTCAGGTAAAAGAGAATTTCCTCAGCAAGAAGAGAATCCCATGCAAAACTTTTCAACTTTTTCTCATAACAAAGATTGAACTGATTATCACTCACATTGAGAACAATCTTGTTAAGTGAATGACGACATACTGTTGCTTTCACATAAACATGAACTTACGTCCTGGCATATTGGTACATGATAACCTCTTTGATCAGTTTGGCATCCTGATATCTGGTTTCAGTTGTCAAAACTTGATCTACAAGATCATCTTAAGGAATAGCGCCTTTTCTTGGGAATTAGTCCAACCAATGATAAGGCGAATTTTCTGTGTTAACCATAACCATGATTAGAGGCCCTTGTAATGCAAGACTCGGCTCTTCCTTTTTTATTTTTTTTCCCCTAACACTCACACACACACTCAAGGTTCGAATAAGAGACCTCTCATAGGGAAGTCTTGTGCCCAAACGCATCGGGCTGCCATCCCTTGGGGATGATGCAGACTTGGTTCTTGAATGTTCTATCATCAGCTACGCTCTTCTTTGTTTCTTTTTCCCTATGCGAAAAACATGCGAGATTTATGAAGCCCATTGTTAAGTTTAGTTCATCTATTTGTACGATTGCTCATTTGTTTTTTAATATCTGCTTGTAACTTTTTAATATATCCTATTTTCATACTGACATTGGGCACTGCCTTTTACCTTTCTTTGACAGACTCGAAAAGAGATATCCACTGTCGAGGACCCCTTTGATGCTCCAACATATAATATCCCAGAGAAGCCAGTGACATTTACAGAAGGAGCTTCATATAGTCTTGTCATTCTTGCAGGCCTTGGCATTGCTGCCGCTGCAGCGTATGGTGTTTTTAAAGAACTTATATTTGAGCCAAAGGAGTAAGCTACATTAATTTGCTGCATGAACGTGAGCCTTTCAGAAATTGTTTTCCTCTTGTTCTCTACGATATAACTGAAGATGATTCTTTATAGGTACAAAATCTTCAACAAGGCTTTGGAAAGGGTTCAAAATGACAGCCAAGTACGTTGCTCTCAATTTTCTTTATCATGAATCAACCTTTTGTAGTGTTTAGGTGGAAGATGAGCTCAATATATGCCCCTCATTAACTATAGAACTGTAATATGTAAATATAACCTTTGTAGATGGAAAATAAGTTGGGCCAGCAGAAATACACTATCCACTTTTACCTGGTGTCGAGTTAAGTTCACTGTTTGTTGTACTTGTTATGCTTAAAGAAGAAACTAGTACAATAATCACATAGAAGTACAGGACCATCAACACAAACATTATTCAATTTCAAGACTGGAAACTCTCAATCAAAGGACAGGATGAAAGAATTTATATTTATATGGTTCACTTTGGTCAAACTCAGTGAACATGAGTATCTTCATTAGAAATAACAAAATTGTTAGGCATCCGATTAACTAGAGCAAAAGAGCTTTAGTTTGAAAGATTAGTGAAATTAGCTTTCCATTTTGGTTCAAATTTTACATTTCTGAACTCTTTGTTGAAGATTGTTTTTCCCTGTCATGGACAACATTTGTTCATTTTGACCTGAAAACAAAAAATTACTGTTGCCTTGAAAACCTAGAATAGTTCAAGAAACTCCTCTGCCTCCATAATATTAGATCTGCATCATTAGTTCTGTTCCAAGTAGTTCTGCTCTTTGGACTTATTACTATCCAACAGGTTAGAGTTAGAATCGGATCCCCCATCACGGGCTACGGATCAGAGAGTAGGAATAGGGCTGCTCGTCAACGCATTCCCCATAAAACGTGGACTGATGAAGAAGGCGTCGAACATGTTGTGGTAAGTAATATCTATCCTATTCTGAAAGCGCTGTATGTAATCTTGAAATGGTACCTTAAATAACTGAAAAACAATAGGATTCAAACCATTTTTCAAATATCTCAAGGATATGGCAGAGTAATGGTCAACATGTAGGTTAATTTCCACATTCGGGGACCACATGGAGCTGGGAAAGTTTACTCAGAGATGTTCAAAGACAAGGTGGAGAAGCAGTGGAAGTTCATGTACTTAATTGTTGAAGTCACATCACCTTCCCCAGCTCAATTGATGCTCGAGTCTTACGTTCCTGCCTGAGAGCATATACGGTATGAACAATTTGATCTGCTGCATCGAGATGATCGGACACTAGAAGCCATTCCCGTTAACCAATAATTTCAAATGTTAATGTTGTCTGAGATGCTGAAATCACTACTGCGTGGATCTTGTTCAGTGGATAATCCTTAAATAGTATCTGATCAATTGAGGCTTTATTCACTAAGTTTTACTCTTCTTCCATTTGCGGAACGTTTTTCTCCATTTCTCTCCGCCGATTGGTCTTTTCTTTTTTTATTAGAAATTGTATCTCTCCCGGAACATTATGTTGCATTACTCACAGGTGTGAGAAACATAAAATTTTGTTTAGATGCAAAGAACTGCGGATTATTAAATTTTAGAACTTTCTTGATGCCTTGAAAGGCTTCCTCAATCTCTCTGAGTTGCAGTTGGCTCTGTAGTTATAAACTAACGGGTATAAATTACTTTAAAATCTCTCTAAGAATGTGAAATTATACTTTTTCCAAAGTTGTAAATATTACACTTACACTTTTTTAACAAAAATTATTGTTTGTATTTAATCTCTTTTTGTTAGAATTTGAATGGAAAATGAGACGTTAGCAAAAAAAAATATATAAAATTTTAATTTTACACCTCATTAATGTTTTCATGTAATAAGCTTGTTACTTATAAGGAAAAAAATATAATAATATATTAATCTTACTTAAAATATATATAGTACAAAAGTATATATGAAAATATTAAATAAGAGGAAAAATTTTAAAAAATTATTGTAATTTTATTTTTGCTAATATCGTCCAAATTCTAATGAAAGAGAATAAGGTGCATATGGAGAATTTTGAAAGAAAGTGAATGTATAATTTCAAATCTTATGTTGGGGAAAGCATGTCATAAGTCATTGATGTAGTCAGAGGCAAGAAAATGAAGGAAAATAACTGTAGATTGAATAATGATGGTCAACATGCAGGTAAAAAGAAGAAAGCTATTTTCAATATGCAGACGCATAAGAGTCCATTTGTATCACAAGCAAGAGACTAAACTTCTTTCATAGAGAAAAAGGGTCAGCATTTAGATAAGTTTAAGTAAAGCATTAGGAACATCACATAAATACATTAGAGACTTAAAACCTCTTCAGATGGATATGAGTAACATTCTGCCTCAAAAAGAAAAGTATAATAGAACTCAGTGGCACACTAGTTTCCTGTAATTCCTCTAGAAAACTTCTTAATACAATGGCGTAGGAGAAAGCCGAACCCATTCAAACAAATTGATGGGTTGGAATCGATCTACTTATCACGTGCCCTAGGACGTAATCCAAGTTCAGTCCGTATATTTGTACCTAAGGCCTTCATGTCTTCCACCTACAAGAAACATGGAAGGTGTGGTGGTAAGGAACCTACATCGACGAATTCTTGAGCAGATCAAATAATTCATTTGTTACTGCAAAGACAGCCAATTTATGTCAAATTTTGGAAAACCTGATAGAGAAACAAGGATGAATCTAAACTGCAGTAACATATGCATACAAGAACGAGAGTATATGGATTATTCACAGAAACATTATGGTGAAGCATCAGGAGGGCGAACATCTTTACATTCCGCTTTATGCATTAAACAATTTTCTTAAATTAAAAAGAAAACGATAACAGGTTGTGGTAAGGGGAAGAAAAACAACCAACTAGCCTTGATTTGTGCCACCTAGAACTTTAACAAAACCTATAAAACAATACTGTCGTCAAGAATAAATATGTCCAAACACCACAATAATTTATCATTTGATCTTCATTGTTCTGCTTTGAGTATCTCATCATCTCAGTTATCTACTATCTCTTCTCCAACCATCACTTGAATGATCTCAACCCAGACAGAAATTAACAGTTCTCTTACCTAGATCACCTTCCACCAACATAGGTCATGGCCCATATCAAACCATCTACAATCTAAAACAATATTTTTATTTGCTTATGCTAATCTAGCTTCCAAAGTGATGATCATGACAATCTAACATGTGGAACTACAGAATTGCTGATGTCACTAGTGCCAAGATCTTCATCCCCTACGTACGTAGATATACATTCGAAATGCATAATACTGACCAACAAATACACATACAATGACCAAAAATAAGCTAAGTGCTAAACCTCAGGAAAAAATCAGAAATTGAAAACAAATTTGTGCCATTAAATTCACATGTCGCCAAATATTTATGTCTAAATCAATCATACTTGAACTCACAGAACCCCAAAACCCCAATTCAATAATGCATATCTTCCTCTACGAAAAAATGATTCCCTTGAGGAAACAAAAGCGTCTCGATCCCAAACAAAACCAAACAGACAAAATACAAAACACTTACAGAACGGAGACCAGAAGCTCGGAGGGAGGCTACAGCGGCGGATGCGGCGGCGCCAACGAAGAGAGAAGCGACAGCGAAGGCTTTGAAGGGCATGAGGCGCGAGTCGCCGGCATACCCCTTTCTGAAGGTCGAAATGCCCCACCCCAATTGGGCGGCGCTCGCGGCGGCCCACCACCAGCACTCGTCTACTACCACCACCCCATTCACCGCTCTACCTTCCTCTTTCTCCTCCATTTCACTCCCATTTTCACCATCGCTCGCCTGAAGATACTCGCCCTTTCTTCAAACTCCAGCCTATGTGGGCTCATGGGCTTCCTTTTATGAAATTGGGCTTTCCTTTATTGGGCTCTAATCTATGGACTTATCTAATAGGCAATAATTAACAAAGAGATGTTTGATCCCATCCACCGATCAACTTGTATTTTTCTGTTGCAAATTCTATTTCATTTTCTACGGCATTCAATATACGCACTTTATAAATATAAAAATAATATATTTTGGAAAAGATTTTATAGCAGGCTACCATCAGACAAAGTATCTTCTTTCTACAATAATTTTAAAAGCTTTTTCCTGACTTTGTTCGTGTCAACAAACATTTTGAAATACTTCGACTCTTTCAAAACAGGCCCAAATCAAATAGCAATAATTCGAATCACTTGTTTTTACACTATTTCAAAAATCCAAAAACTCAATCATATGACTATACAAAAAACCATAACGTATGTGTATTAAATCAAGTGAAAAATAAAATAAATTTTGCAACAAAAAATTCATTCCGCTCTGGGTCCAGGAGTCCTCCTCCTAGGAGGATGCAAGTCTCCAAATGGGACCCTCAAAATGAATGGATGTGATTTCTCCTAATTCTTTGGATTTAGTGAGAATTATCCTCGTATACATAGTCATCATAGTTATGATGATGTATCTCCAAAGAGAGAAAAATGTACTTGAATTTAATTTTGAGTACCTTTGGATTTGTTACAATGCAAAAATCAAAGGTGTATATACATTTGAAAACTCAGATTCACCCTAAGCCTATCAAAATAATATGTCCAAGTGTAATTAAATTAGGGATAATTAAATTCTTCCATAGCGCGATTTGTTGTAATTACACTTAAATTTTTTATAATTGAAAAACTTATATCTAGTACCCTAAAAATTGCTTTCGTCTAACAAATAAGTCTATTTGTTAATCAAAATTCGTCGAATTTATTAATATTAACAAAAAAATGAATAGAAATTCATATTTAACCCTGATTGACTTACTATTGATTTATTGCAATAAATTTTTATGATCAAATTATCCTTATACATCTTCATACTTTAATGCATATGAGTAGGTATATTTTTACCGTTATTAAGGTAATCTAGTTAGAAAATTTTATTTGGCCTGTAATAAATCTGTATTTATACAGTTTTTTCTTATTTAATATCAATAAATTCAGTTAATATTGACTGATGAGGGGCTTATTTGTTAGATTAATACAAACCTCATGGGTACTAGATGTAATTTTTTAAATTATAGAAATTTTACATATAATTACACTAAATCTTAAGGAAAAAGAGTGTAATTATCCTATTAATTTATTTAATTATCGGGGAGGATGGTTGGACTGGAGCTTGAGATGATGAGCGGGCAGGTTACTGGAGGAGGGCTTGAAATCAGATTGAATTTTCTATTATAATTTCTATGCTATCTTCTACCTCATTTAACATACATATATTATGTGTATAAAGAAGACATCATATATTTTATTTAGGAAAAGATTTAATACATTTAGGCTCGTTTACTTTGTGTATAGGATAACTGGATGAGAAGATAAACTAGAATTAAATTTAAGGGTTTGTTTGGTTGGGATGAAAAGTAGGTATATAAAAAAAAGCGAAAGTAGAAATAAATGAATAAGAAAAATATTGGTATTTGGTTAGGGAAAATAGTTAGAGAAAAACTAAAACTTGATGTACATGAAATCACTCTTAACTCCAATTTTGTTTTTATTCAAAATTGGACGAAAAAAGTGAAAGTATAAGACCAAAAAGATAAAATAGTACATATTTTTCTCTAAATTTGAATTCTTTATTTGAGGTCACTGGTACTAATTTTATTTTATTTTTAAACTGAAATGGTTTCAATACTCATTTTTTATGAATATTTTTATTAATAAAATATATTTTTGTTATTTGGTTAATGAATATTTTTACTAATAAGATTTTTTAAATTTTTTTTGTATACTAAAATTATTTTAATATAATATTAAATTATTTATTTTTTAACACAAAATGAAGAAAAATAGTTAATTGGTAAAAATTATAAAAAATAATATTTTCTTTTCAATCTATTTTTCTCGTACCAAATAAGAAAATGTACTTGAGATTACTCCCCTTTTAATTATTCTAAATTTACTTTGATTGATTATCGTAATAGGATAAAATTGTATTCTTTGTTTATTTTGCATGATAAGAGTATCATTAAGATGCAATTACTATAAGGATAATTTACATTTTCCTTCCTTGAAATTCGGTGTAAGTACACTTAAACTTTCTGTGATTTAAAAAATCACATCTAGTATCTTTAAGATTTGCTTCCATCTAATAAATAGATCCATCTATTAATCAAAATTAACTAAATTTATTGATATTAACAAAAAATTTGAATGAAAACTAATATTTACTCACAGTTGACTTATTATTGATTTATTATAAATTAAATAATTTTTTTTTATTAAACTATCCTTATAAAAGTGAAGATATACATCCTCACATGCATTATGTGATGTGATGTATAAAGGTAATCTGGTCATAAAAAAATTTATTTGACCTACGATAAATCAATAATAAGTTAATCCAGAACAAATATTAACTTTTATCAATTTTTCTTATATCATTGAATCCTGTAAATTTTGACTGATAGAAGGACTTATTTGTTAGACAGAAGCAAACATCAGAGTAAGTGGCCAAATAGCCAATTAAATTATAGGAGATTGACGCGTAATTATATCAAACCTCAAAGGAGATGAGTGTTGGAATAAGTGGCCAAATAGCCAATTAAATTGGCGATTTCGAGAGATTCAAGCAATCTTTATTAAAGTAATATTGTCCCGACGAATATGGTAAGTTTTTGTCTTTGGTGAATATGTCTGTTATACTTATCAATTACGTTAAGCATTGATTTGACGTCACAAAAGATACCCATAGACCATTTAATAATCTATGTAGTTGGGTTGCGCATTAGATGGCGGCAACGAAACCAACTTCTAAGGTTAGTCTGAGACGTTCCAAGTTGAGGATCTCGAGACTGGGCATTGGGGGTCATACTGAGACTTGCACTGAGTATTGCATTCATTGGATGAGTGACGTGTTTCATCGACGACAAACGTTGGACGTCTATGTAATTTCAATGGGTTAGTTGTTACGGTAGTTAATTGACTGAACTGACTCGCATGGTACGTCATATGGAAGTCTTGGAGGCTTGGTCGGTATAACTTGAGTCCCCGACTCCAATAATATGGAAGTAATCCTCAGACTTGAGAAATCACGGCAGTCACGTGCATAAAATGACTGTATCTTGGATCTGGACAAGAGGTGATTGTGTCGCAGACATGATCATCATAAGACTTGTCCAATGTAGTCGGAGTATGTAGCTAGGATGGTGAGTTCCAAGAAGAGGATTCTTCCCCTATTGACAAAAATATCTCCTATGCACTTGGACATGCGTTCGCGCTTTATGAACCTGTAGTCACAGTGATTGATTGAATAGAAAAAGGAGATTTTTGTGTCGATAAACTTGGCGTAATGCGATCTCAAGTATTAAGCATAGAAGTCTAGTCCAGAATGGAAACCAACACCAAATTCCATGCCCTAGACTAAGGCTGGGAGACGGTAGACGGCACCCATATGGACTGGAAAGCCTAAATATTCACACGGACATTCACCTACTCTCTAGTCCCATGGACCGTTCGGCCATCATGGTAGCGGGTTCTCTTGATCAAGGGTTGATTACGAATTATAAATTAAATTAAATTTAATTAATCATAGCATTGGGCACTTGCCCAAGTCTGCTAAAAGGTGAACCTAAAGAGTCACACGTAAATCATCGAGAAAGAACAAGAAATTAATTTGGAATTAATTTTATAAGATGTGAGTAATTGGATTACTTACATATGGGGTTAATTTAAATTACTCCCATTGGATGGATGACCCAAGTTTAAATTAATTGGATTAATTTAAATTGTGTTTGCTCTTATTAATTAATGTGAATTTCATTAATTAATAAGAGTCAATCTGGGTTTGAGTATTTAATTGGACTAAATACCTAGTGAGCTCAGTAAATGAATTTTTATTAAATTAGATTTAATTAAAATCCATTGGGCCTTGAATTTATTTTAGAGAAAATCGGCCCACTCATTGTGGCCCACTAACTAGCAAAAATAATGGAGAGAAAGTTGACCAAATAATTGTATTTTTTGAAAGTGCTAACTTAGTCATAATTAGACTCTTCTCTATTTGGAATGGATTGAAGAGTTGCCTTATAGAATGTATCTAGACACATTTTTATTTATCTATTTAAGGTATATAAATAAGTATTGTGTATAATTATTTATATAATAATTCATAACACAATATATCACACAAAATTCTCTCCCTCTCCTCCTAGTTTCGGCCGCCCCTCCCCTTCTCACTAGGTGAGAATTTTGGTTTTGATTCCTTCTAGCAAAGGGATCAAAATGTTGTTTATTCTGGTGTGATTTGGATAATCTTTGGAGGATTCTTACATCGGAATCTCGAGTGGACAAATTCGACGAAGTTGTCCGATTGGAAGCTTGAAACTTTGAGAGGTAAAATTCGATTTTACATTTACGCTTTTCCTTTTATTTTCAACCATAGCCTCGTATGATTATTTCTTTACTATTGTTAATTTTCATACTACATCGAACGCTCGGGAGCACAAAAAATACACCCCTCAGTACAATTTTTGTTTAAATTTTAAATTATTAATTTTCGAATCTCGCTTCCGCTGGCACGTTCTTTCCTTTCAAGTAGTGTAATTACCTTATTACTATGTTACCTTGAAGCAATTTAAAAATTAGAAATAGGCCTCGCATCTAGACCACCGCCTAACCTTGTTGGAAACCCCCTTAGAAGGAGAAGATTCCAATTCAACAAAGGCAGGTCTGTTAAATTAAAATTAAATTAGGAAGAATAAGAATGATTTGATCTGTTAAATTGAAAGTCAGTTAAGGAGAATGAGAATTGTTTGATGATGTTGAATGACTAAACAATGGCAAACTCAAAATTTCGAGCTCATGCATCTAAACCATGAACTTGCAGCCGCAACTCCTACTCTCGTCACATTGCTAATTTCCTTCGTCGGTTAGCTTCATTTCCACCTCTGTAGTTTGTTGCTAGCAATGGCCTCGATGCATCTCGGCACAATCTCCAAGTTTTCTGCCATGGGCAATATTCCTTAGTAGGATACAAAGGTCAATTCCAGCCCTTATCCTTATTTACTTTCTCCTCCAAAAGTCTTAACCCACCTCAACAGGTGGGTTGCACAGTAGGGGTGTAACAGTGTTTAAGCCCGGACCCTGAACTCACTATAAGCAAACGGCTATAAAGATTGGACTGGGCTGTGTAACGTGGATGAAGTAGAAGATGAAATAGAGTTTACAATAAAAAATTAAATCCGAACTTGAAATGAGATGGGGTGGATTTCAAATCTTGCTAAAGGCAAGATATTATAAGTAGTAAACGAAACAAGTATCAAATTCAGTGGACCCTGGCCCTATTAAGAGTTGGATGTATTTCAACTCATAAAGGAGGGGTGTGTATAGGTAAACTAGTCTAAAAACATATAAAAACCTATGCGTTACATACAAAAAAGCAACAAGAAGTTTCTGAAGTTATTCGTTTAAAAAAAGGAAGCCATCCCCCGGACTTTTCGCGCAAGTCTCTTGGTGCCTCTTCAACAATCCCGCCTGTGTGAGCTGTTGCGGCAGTCAACCACTGAAACACGGTTTCAGCACCAAGGGAGACAATACAAATAAGGCCTAAATTATATTGAGATTCTCTTATGTTGAAATACAATTATACTTTCTAAAATTGTAGTTGTAATTACAACTTCATCTTCTATTCAAAAGTAAAACTTACACAAACACCTTTTGAAAAACATTATACTATACAAAAAGAAAAAATTCTCATAAGTTTGTATTGTGCTCTTATTGGCGGTATAAAATTATGCTCGTGAGAAATGGCAAATCGCATTGTACAATATGCTACAGATGTATGTAGAATCGTGCAATACGAACCCTTTTCTTCCTGCTGACTGATCGTAAGGTTCTTTGACTCGGATCAGTTCCACAATGAGGGAGATGAAGAAACTTGAACTATACAAAGATTGGAACATGAGATAATTCAAGTTAAAAAACCATAAAAAGAGCAACATGAATGTCGTAATCATAATAAGTTGTGGGCAGATAACAAGCCACTTGAGTTTAACAATGAAATGACCCATAAGTTAGATAATATGTAGGACCCAATCTTGAATAACAATCAACCAAATCAATGGAGTAGTATTCAACGAAAAGTTTGGAAGGTGAACTTTGAAAGTCTCATCTCCTTCATCTAAAGTCAAGCCAACCAATATGTGTTTCCATAGTTCCCTTCAATAGATAAAGTAATACATTACATTTCTCCACACATTCTTTCCAAATCCTAATGTCCTCTTCAAAGTTCAAACTCCACACCCTACACCTGCCCCCAGCATCAATACATATATGTAAGTAAGAAAAGGCATGACAGTGCTTTCAGTTCATTAATGCAAAGGGATAAAGCAGGCAAAAGAATGCACTGCGACAATAGCAGAGGAACAAATGCAACATAAAAATGCCTATCCCAAGGACATCAGAAGATGTGTAGATCAACTTGTGGAGCTGAATTATAAAAAGATTGATCCCAACTTGATTGTGAAGATGATTCGGGAACAACAGAGAAACGAACTACGACCAACTCTAATGTGTGAGTTTTACTGACGAGAACTAAAGCATAGTTTAAGAAAAAAGGTTGAGACAACTACCAAGGGATGGAAGTACAGGATTTTGACTTGTATTTCAGTCCCTTTGCTGCCCCAAATGTGTAAAACATAGCCATTGAAGAAAGAGGAGAAATTAAAAGAGAACTGGCTCAACGAAACATCCTTGTGCGGCATTCAACTATTTTGTGGCCACAAGTCCTGGATCAACAAATGAAAGATCAGCTCTCTGAGGAGATTCATCATGGAAACAAGTTGACTGTGACCAGCAGTATTACATTGTGAATATCTAATAGCAGTTCTATTAAGCTCCTTCTCCTCTACATATGTCGCAGCAGTTTGCCAGTCAGAGGGTCCGAAACCTTTGCCCTGGAGTTTCATTGCATGTTATAGACCCTATTTTTCCGTTATTAGATATAAAAATTCTGAATAGAAATTCAAAAATATATTATATTGTGATTCTAGGACCTTTAAACCCACAGCACAATGCTGCACAGACGCACAATCTGAAAATACAAAAGATCACCACACAAATCTGGGGGTTCTTCACGTCAAATGTCATCATAAACTCGTAAGTGTACTTCAGAATTTATTGGGCCATATGTCGGAAAATATAAATGATGAAGAGATCATGTATAAGCATATTTGAGTTGTATCAGGATGTGTATATCATTAACAGAAAAGCCAATCTCAATTTCTCAGCAGTAGAGCAAAATCCCAGAAAATCATAATTGCAGACGAAGAAAAAAATTAATCAGCAAATCGAAAAAAACATAGAAAACAACAAGAAGTGGGTACTGGAATGAAAATCTTAAAGATCAAGAAATCCATATTTACAACTGCCACTACTGATAAATAAAGGAACTATCATGAATCTCCCTATGTTAGGAGATCAAAAAGAAAGAAAAGAAGAACTGGGAACTAAACCCTATAAGACCACTTATTCTTCCTTTCAAATACAAGTTCCTGCA
Organism: Sesamum indicum; assembly: GCF_026168435.1. NCBI lineage: Eukaryota > Viridiplantae > Streptophyta > Magnoliopsida > Lamiales > Pedaliaceae > Sesamum > Sesamum indicum. The sequence goes on along the minus strand of NC_142667.1, from coordinate 3,193,054 downwards.
GATTATACCTGCAAGTGCCATCACAAAATTTGGAAGCCAAGAACATTAAACTTCCATTGAGCACACTTGAAAGCCATGATCTTCTGTCAGTTGATTGCATCTAACCCTGTACATAGCACAGACACTTTATCAGTAATCAGCAAACTAAGACGACGATACTGAAATCAAACCTAACTGTGTTCACAATACCTTTAGAGAATTTTCAGACACCTTGTATGAATCTGCTGTTATTGACACTAGCCATAATCCAGGAAACACAGACTGCAATCAAGAAAATTAGATAAGTCAATCGTTTATTAAATAAATTCACAAAAATTCAGATGAATCAATCAATTGTATTTTAGAAACACGAAATAAGAACCATGCCGAAATAATCCAAGAAGATCAGATATCAGATCTTGTCTTACATCTACTTGTTTCTGTATGTTCTTTGCTCTCTTCTTAGGCCTCCTCGCTGGCTTTGATCCAGTCAGTGCGAAAATGTCCTCCTCTATCTCCTCTTTCGACAGCGCCACAGAAATGCTCAGCTTCCTCTTCTCCTTCTTCTCACCACCCCCGCCGTTCCCTTCATTTTCCCCTGATCTATTGTTCAGACTCATGGGTGACTGAGCTTTATTCTTTTCGGGCATCGCCAAACCATTGTTTTTCACTGTACCTCCAGTCACATTTAGCGACCTGCGTATGGGCTTTCGAGGTCTCAAATTCCATGTCTTGGTTTCTTCATCAACACTATTACTAGTCTTCGCCCCTTCTTGCACTTCATTATTCTCATCATCTTCATCAGCATTCAGAATCTTCAGCGGCTCTTCTTGCGGACTTTCCTCCTCCGTTTTGTTGTTCTTGCAAGGAATTTTAATTAAGATTTTCGATCTCTTAGTTCCAGCCACATCGACTTCTTTTCCCTTCGATTTCGTCTCAAATTTCTGAGTAGCTCGTTCAGGATTTGTTGAATAAACCCCATTCTTTATACTATTCGACGTCAAACTCTTTGAATTATTTCTCCGGGACTCAACCAAAGCCCCTTTACTTCTGCCCGAAGCCTCCGATTCGGAAGCCAAATCACGCTTGGGCAAATGCCGCGCCGGCTCTCCACCGATCGGCGAGTGTTTCACCCACTCGCGAGCTGGATACAGTTTGGATGATTCTCCAGGTGTCGGAGACTGTTTACCCAGATGCTCCCCGTTAGCCAGAGACTCACGCGGCGACGCCACCACCACCACGGAGTCGCGCAACGGAGACTGACGTCGAGGCGGCGTCGCTGAAACGGAATCACGAAACGGCGGCTGGCGGATAGGAGATGCGGATGACATACTAGGTCTCCGGGACGGCGATTTGATGGAGCGGCGGCGTTGGTGGGCGGCGCCCGAGTGCCCGTCCTTATTCCATTTGAGATGCGGCAGAGTAAAATTGTGTAGCGGCTGAGATTTCGCAGGAACAGTAGAAGCCATAACAGCGCCAATGCTCTTCAAAACGGCACGGTTGATTTCAACGAAAACTATCACCAGTTCTTCTCACAAATCAAAACACAGAATAAACACCTTTTGATGGCCGATCGGCGCCAAAGTTCCATCCGCAAGAACACACAATCCCAAATCCGAATAAGTGCATGTAAATGATTGTCTGTATATATTGGGCTAGGGCTTTTGATGGGATATAAACTGAACGAAGCTTCAGAAAAGAAGAACTTCGGATTGTAGAGAGAGAGAGGTGAAGAAGTTTAGAGAGAGAGAGAGAGATACAATGTGGTTGCTGCGCAGAGAAAGGGTGAAATGGAAGTGAGGTGGAGAAGAAGAAGTCCAATAAAATACTGCTAATATATAAACAAACACACACACACGCACGCAAACTTGTGTGTGTGTATACAAACTGAGTCGTAGAAGAGGGATTTGGTGTGTGTATTCAGTATTGTACCCTAATTAGGGTAATATTATATTATTTTCTTAAAAATTTATATCTATGCTATATAAAAAATAAAATATCATTTTTATTCAAAAATGACGATTACTTACACAGCCGCACCAATTTTTAGAATTTACCAAAAATATCCCTTATATATTTTTCAACCATCGCTACTTAAATTCTTCTTCTCATCTATATATCTATACTAATATAATGAAAGAAAAATCTTTTTAATTCACAAACGACAGTTCGTGACACACGCGAAATTAATTTTTTTTGTGTCAATAATATATTTATGTTAAATTATTTATTTATTTATTAAAATATGATATGTTCGTTTATATATTTTATTATTATGTATAATATATTTTAAAATATAAAAAAATTATTTATTATATGCACACAGGGACGAAATGCCATAACGATTAGTTAATATAAAAATTAAAGACACTCTACACTAAATACGGCGACAACTGATGCTTCCGCCGCATTAATTTTTAAATACGTCGATCATATCTATAATTAGATGAAAATTATTTGTAATTACTTCTTTTTAACAAAAAATAATTCTTTGGCAATTTAATATCGATACGCTAATTCATTTATTGTGTGGATAATACCTTAAATTTATGTTTTGTTTTTATTTTTATTTTTTTTTGAAATGTGATTTATTAGTTTATATATTATATTTTTTTATAATATATTTTAAATATAATAACCAGTATTTTGTAATTGGACTTTTTTTAAAAAAAATATGTAGGAAAAAATAAGATATTATTTTTCATTCATTTCTTAGGTTTGATGAAAATTAAAATAATTGGTATATAATAGATAACAAAGAGTTTAAATCGTATAATAATAATAATAATAATAATAGTAATAATAGTAATAATAATAATAATAAAAATAAATAAATAAATAAATAATAACAATAGTAAAAAGATTATGAGAACAAATACTACTTATGTAAATTTTAAGTGATTAATAAATCATTTATTAAATATTGCTTGGTAAATTAATGAATTTTTTTGCACATTTTTTTTGGTTATTTTACCTTCTAAATTTTATGTTTCTTGTTGAGTTATATTTTCTTATTTTAGTATAATTATACAAAATTAGCTATTATACTGTAAAATTAGAATTTTCGATGTACGTTGAGCGCATATTCTACGTGCATGGTTGCACGACCAATAACGAAACTATCAAGTCGTTATATAATCAACCATCTAACGGTTTTTGGACGCAAGCAACTGTAGTTTCGTATGTAAGGAGATCATCTAAAAAGATATATTTGTCGCTATGTATAATCGTGTGCGGATGTCCACTTAAATATTTTTTTTATTCTGTTCACCACGTGTAGGTTCATATTTCGGTTGCGGAAAGATTTGGTGGATTATGATTTTATTCGTTCGAGTTTTACTATTTATGTCGAACATTAAATGCCGTTCACTTCATAATCTAATTATCTTATAGCATGATATATTAACGCAAACATACCGTAATCTCTCAAAATTATTCCATTTTATAAAATTTTGACGGCGAAATTATTATAATGCACGTTTCGTAATTTACCAAAAATACAACATATTTGTTGTTACTCTATATACATGAGAAGAAATAAATCGACAAATATAATGCAAACTTCGATAATAAATAATTTTAATTTTATCCCGAGAAAAATTTAATATCTAAATTAATTAAATTAAATTGATTTAAATTTAACAAATTATTGTATTGTCAAATATTCAAATGAAAATTGTAGTCATAAATGTGGTGGGTAGGATTTGTTACAAAGTCATGGAAGAAAGTAAATAAATAAGGAGAAGGAGAAGAAGAAGAAGAAAAAAGACAAAAACCCTAACAACAATTAGATGTTTGCGATAAATATTGGAGGTATGGACACAAGTTAAAATATTCGGACTCATCCAAAATATTGTGTTATTATTACTACCCCGTCTGTGTACGCGGTACGCTCAGATGTGTGTGTACAATTAATTATAAATTTTTTATAAAATAAAATAACATAAATAATTTACGAAAAGTCGTTGAGAGATCAACGATATTAAACATAATTTGGTACTGAGCCGCTCGCTTATATTTTCACGTCATGTTCGTTGTTTTTCGAAATATACTTGTAACAAAAGTTTACGGGATTTAAAATATATTTGAACGGATGAAAAAGAAAAGTTTAAAATCGTCTAAAGTATGCGATGAAGAAAAACAACAAAAGCATGTGAAACAAAGAGATGAACTGATTTTGTATGATGTAGTGGGAAAATTCTTATCCGGATCAGGTCCGAATCAAACTAATCACATAATGAATGTGATACGCTTATCATTTGATTTTATTATTATTTTTAAAATGTATATCAATTACACAATATGTATAATTTACTTGTCATATAATAAATTCAAATCCGACTAAATTCAGATTAGATTAGAATTTTCGGTTGGTGGAGAAGGCCATAATTTGAGTAGAAACAAAAAGAGAAAAGACAACATTAAAAGCGGGAAATGAGAGAAATAACGTGGGGGAAGTGTGTGTTTTCTCGAGCAAGTTAATTTGGTTGGTAGATAGTACAAATGGGCTTTTCAAATGTTAGTACCAAATACCATTGTTGTTCCCTTTTATCTTACTTTCGAAGTTTTCCTTTTCTTTATATGGGCACTATATATATATATATATATACATACATATATACATAATATATATGTATTGCGAATTAGAGTTTATTTTAAATCTCGTTGCATTTTCTATTCTATCTCATGCGGGGCGGGTTCGAAGTGAGTTTGGGTGGAATCGGGACTCGCCTGCCAACTTTGGATGGACCCAGGACCTGCCCGTCCCTCCCAATACAAAATCCGTCGGTGCGGGTCTAATCCGGTGGACCCGATTATATTTTTATTTTTTATTTATTGTACAAATATAAAAAAGTGAACATTTTAGTTACAAATAAATTTGTTTCTCAAATATTCAAGTCCAAAAATAAATACACCATAATCATTCATCTTCTTCCTCGTCAAGAATTGTTGGACAATTTTTCATTCTTCAACCATTGAACAAGTACCTAACAATAAACAAACAAAAATTATAATATTTTATTAATATTTATTTTACTAAAATAAAATTAAAAAAATATAATTAAAATTTTACTTACCATTTACTCATTCACAACCAACAACGAGAACACATCAATGCCTCCAAAGTAATATATATATATATATATATATATATTATACATATATGATATATATCGTTTCGGGTCCAAAGAGACCCCCCGGCCCGACTGGGTCCTAAAAATTAGGACCCGTTACTCGCCCCGGCTAATATTTTTTGGACTCGAACCCCCCATTAGAGGTGGGTCCTTCCAGGTACGAATCTAATTGCCAACCCTACTCATATATACTTATTATTTGTAAAGAGATTACGTCATCTTTTTTTATTTAAGAAAAAAAATTATATATATGAAATAGAAGAAGCAATAGCATTTGAAATATAAAACTAGATATGTATTTATTGTTTCAACCGATTTCTCAAAACGCTTGCTACCGCCACATTGACTCAAATTGCAAGATGACGGTAGATGAAAAGGGTAATGCTTTAGTTAATTTGCAGTTTTTTTTAGAAAAAAATGAGAAGAATATGCAGTAGTTGTGTATCACGAAGTCGAGGTAAGAGTTGACTCTTTATCTTTAAAATAATTATTGCCTTGTTGTGGTGCTAACTGTGAAGGCATTTGTCTCCCGATATGCAACGACTAACAATATTAAAATAGTAGCACTACAAACTTTGATAACAACGAACTAAAGTGATATTCTGGACTCTCCCAAATAAGAATATTAGAATGCTTGTTATTGCTAAAGAATGCTTGATTTTGATTTTAATGAAGTGAACAGGAGGCCTATATATAGAAGTTGGGAAATATACCGGTGAATATATATGTCTGTAGGGTACAGAATCCGAGTGGTATCCCTTTTTCAACAAATACCTAACCAACTATTACACTTGATATAGAGTACAAAACTCCTTAAGATTACAAACCGAAATTATAGTAATAAACGAAATACACAAAAGTAAAGAGATAGACGAATAAAACCGTATTTTGAAAGAGGGTCAGGAACAAGCCAGATTCAGACAATAGGGTGATCGGTCACTTGGCACCTTACCCACACAAACGCCCAGCCCACGGTTGCACCTCACTCAGAGTTGTCGGATCACAGAGATCGAAAACCCAGAAAACACAGGCACACACAGTTACGTTGGTTCACTCAGAACTTTCACAAAGAAGGATGAAGAGATCTCAAGATATTGCTCGGTTTCAAGGTAATCTTCAAGGTGTAGAACAACTCCTATTTATAGGAGAGGAAAAGAGAGCCATTGGAAAGGTGGCGTTGCGGTGGCTTTCCTTAAGCCATCGTCTTGGCTAAGGAAAGCCACCACCATTAACGGTGGTGGACAAGGAAATAAGAATCTGCCATAGAAGGCAGTTTTCAAAGAGGGAGAGAAATCGCAGACAACGGCGCACAAGAAGAAATGGAGAGAGTCAAACTAAATTAGGTTTAGAAAGTGGGTATAAATGTATAGATACCTTGGTCGGGTTAATGGGTTGGATACCTGGTCGGGGTGAGGGCCATCCAAGTGGGTCGGGTGTAATGTGGATGAGCAATGGGCCTACCAAATATCGATTTTGTCCTTGGGCCATTAATATATCAATAATCTTCACCTTGGACCAAGACCCAACAAAGGGAAGTTGTAACGTCCGTAGAATTTTTCACGTAATTGGGAGACTAATTGGTAATTATTAGAAATTTAAATTTAATTAGTAAATAAATTATAGATTGAATTTGGAATATAATAACACTTGAACGGATTAAATTGGAGTTCGTTATAATATTTGGGGCAAATTATAGTAATTAAGAAAATGAAAAGGATGTAATTGGTATTTTAAGAAAAGTTTAATTAAATATAAAATAATAATAACGTTTTATGTGCATAAATAATTAATATATATATATATATATATATATATATATATAATGAATGAGGAGAGAGAGAGTTTGAAGTGAGGCGGTGGGTCCTCTTCTTTACTCCATCTCATTTTAAAACTTACACACACATGCACAAGAATACACACACATTTACATAACACACTTATACATACACAGTTCCGCAATCTCAGGTATGAAGTTTTGATTTTAATTTATATAATTATATTATTTAATTAGTTCTTTTATTAAATATAGTTTATATTAAGCGGTGAACTATTTAATCGGAATATTTTATAATTTTGACTATTTAAATTAGTGTCGTATTAAATATTACAATTGCTATAAAAATGATATAGTTGGGCAATTAAATTATTTGATTTGTTAGATTTAATTATCCTTATAGTTAATTTATACAATTCCATCGGAATGATTAACCAAATATGTAATTCTATGTATTGTTGCTTAATTAAATTGTATAGCAATGGTAAATTGACAGGAAATTCATAAAAATACTTCGGAAGTTATATTTTAGGAATATTATGTTATTAAAGAGGAAGATGAGGTTTCAATGGTAATATAATTTACGAATGTTATTAAAAATGATAGTTATGGATATATAAGGGGTTTGATTAAATGAATTCTTATGAATTTATTGATAAATTAAATATATATTTGAGGAGCTTAGAAAAGGTAGTTATTTGAAAGAAATGGAACAGGGGGTTGGACTTTAATATAAATAGAATATTAAAAGATTGATAGAAATGTACGAACATTATATAATAGGTTATTTAGAGTTTATGATATTCTATATATATGTTGATTATACGCATAACATTTTGTTATAGGACGTGACGACAAAGTAGAGGGTTGAGCAGTCCCTCGTGAATCGAAGTATTTTGGGATTTAAGGTGAGTATAGCTAATTGGATTTATATATATCTATATGTGTATTATTGTATATATTATGTATATTGGTTTCTTGGATGCGAACGTGAATTTGGCTTAATATTATTATGCGTGGCTCTCGTATATTGATTGTTTATATAATTAGTTGTGGATTATTTGTTAGATTACCATCATATTGGTGAAATTATTACTATGTGATATGTAATGGTAATGTAGGGATATGCGGGATATGATTATGTGATAATCATATAATTGATTGTTGATGAAATCTAATTGGGAGTTGTTATTGAGAAAGTGATTATTATAAAGAATAGAATGACGATTGTGAATGTAAATAAAAGATGATGCTTACCTAGTTGGAAACACAGTCAATGGTTTATGAAAATGTGATTAATATTGAGATATGAAAAATATGTGAATTAAGCTAGGTACCATGGCGCATAGGGTGCCAGGGTATTCCGGGGCAACAGGGAATATCCTGTGCTTGTTAGCTACACACTGGGGTGGTGTGGGGGTACCATGTTTGTTGTGATGTCCTGTGCTATATTGCTACACAGCTGGAGTAAAAGAGTGTGGGGATATCACACAACGGGTATCCTGTGCTGTATATGATATGATGATGGCCGGCGAAACCATTGACTGATGTATACCAATTAGAGTAAGTGGGGCCCTTAGCTAATAAACGATAATATTGAATATTATGTCATAGATTGATTTATAATTGTGAGTAGGTATTACTGCTTATATTTGATGTTGCTATTGATAATGACTGTTAGTCAATGTGACTGCATGTAAGTGAAATTGTTGCCTGTGTATATATATAAACTGATCAGCTATACTTATTGAATAGGTAGCTCATTCCTTGCCACGTACTTTTCAGGAGATAGGTCACACTGAGTAGTCACATTGGACTTTGAGCGGTGCCGTCGTCTTTATTAGGTGGGTCAGCCGTGACTTCTAAAACTAGAGTTTTTGATTGTGGGTTGTTAAATATTCTGGTCTTTTATCGGGATTTGTATTTAAAGTTGTGGTATGATTTTCTTGAGGTTATGTACACGAGGACATCTAGTGAGGGTAAATATGAACTTTTGGTGATATCTAATACCTTTTGTGATATATATATTGCTGATAAATTAGAATTTATTTTACGAGTTGAAAGAGAATTACTTATAGAATGAGTTCTGATTAAAGAAAGGATAAAATAGTAATAATTAGATGTAGCGAGTAGGGGGTGCTACAGAAGTGGTCATGGAGTCTTTAGTTGAATCTATTTGTTTCATCATTGCCAAAGGAAGTTCTCCGTGGACGTACTTGCAGAGAAGATCAAACAACTTGGAAGCACATGTTAGTCTGGGTGCAGTATCTTTAAACATGTATGAAATTTTTCAAGAGGTAGACTTTTGGTACCCATGTCTACAGGATTGTCCTCAGATTTGATTTTCTCCAATTTTATTACCTCTTTACTGACGATATCCCGAATAAAGTGATACCTCACATCTATGTGTTTCGTCCGATCGTGAAACACGGGATTCTTGCACAGTTGAATGGACGATTGACTGTCAGAGTACACAGTGAGTTTTTCATTTGAAAAACCAATTTCCTTGATGAGGCCATCTAACCAAATAGCCTCCTTGAAGGCTTCTGTTGTGGCAATATACTCTGCCTCTGTAGTAGAAAGAGCAACTATATGTAGCAGTTGGGATTTCCAACTTATGCAAGAGCCACAAAATGTAAAGATGTATGATGTTGTGGATTTTCTACTATCTCGGTCATTACCATAATTAGAATCAACATAACCAACTAGTTGGGTGTTCTCACTCTTTTTAGAAAATAAAATGCCAACATTTTCAGAACCATGCAGATATTTCAAAAGCCATTTTAGAGCCTCCCAATGAGGAGGGCCAGGATTTGACATGTATCTACTCAAGCAACTAATAGCATATGCAATGTCGGGTCTCGTGCAAACCATGGGGAACATAATGGATCCAATCACATTAGAGTAGGGAACTTTTTCCATTTTTTTCTTTTTCAGCATTAGTCTTGGGGCTTTGATTTTTACGAAGTTGAAAATGGGCAGCAAGAGGTAGAGAGGTTGGTTTTGAATTTTCAATTGAAAACCTTTTTAAGGTAGACAGAATGTAAGATTTCTGATTTAACAAGATGGAAGACTTGTCTTTATGTCTAATGATATTCATGCCAAGAATCCGTTTTGCATCACCTAGATCTTTCATTTCAAAAATTTTGTGTAAATCAGTTTGCAAAAGTTTTATGAGATGCAAGCTAGGGCTAGTAATGAGCATATCATCCACATATAGAACAAGAAAAATTGGAGTGCTATCAACATGCTTGAAGTATAAACAACGATCATAGTGACTTCTTTTAAAATCTAATGAATGCATGAAAGAATCAAATTTCTTGTTCCATTGTCTTGGGGACTGTTTTAAACCATACAAAGATTTTTTGAGAAGGCAAACATAATCAGTTTTGACTTTGTCAACAAAACCAGCAGGTTGATTCATGTAGATATGCTCATCTAAATCACCATGCAAGAAAGCAGTCTTAACATCCATTTGTTTTAGTTCCCAGTTGTAGTGGCAGTGAGCGCAAGAATAATACGAACAGTGGTGTATTTCACAACGGGAGAAAAGATCTCATTGTAATCTATGCCTTCTTTTTGAGTATGTCTCATTTTGTTTTAATGAACTCATCTCTTCTCTCATAGCACTAAGCCATTTTTCTGATTTCATTGCTTCCTCAACATTAGTGGGTTCAGACAGTTCAGTTATTAATGCAGTGTGATAATCTCTAAGTTTGGTGGGGATCCTAGTTTCTCTTCTTACTCTATCTCTAGTAAGTTGATAGCCATCTAGGGGATTTTCAGTGATTATTGCATCATTTTCTGCTGTTTGTTCAACTAGATTTTCACGATTCTCTTCCCCTTCTTGGTTATCCTCTAAGTGTTCCTCCACTTTATTGCAAGTAGGTTCTTTTTCTCTAAGTTGGGTTTTATCTAAGCAAGGTAGCTCATTTTCGTTAAAGGTCACATCCCTACTTATAAGCACTTTAAAACCTGGTTTGCTATGAACCCAAAGTCTATACCCTTTTATGCATCAGGATAACCAATAAAAACACACTTAATCGATCTAGGTTCTAACTTGTCAAGATTTTGGTGAACAAACGGAGAGCATCCAAAGACACGTAAATATGAAATGTCAGATTTTCTACCAGTCCACATAAAATCAGGAGTCTTACCAGAGAGAGGCACAGATGGTGACAAGTTTATCAAATGAGCAGTAGTAAGAATAGTTTCACCCCAAAAAGACTTAGGCAATCCAGAACTTATAAGCATGCATCTAACTTTATCAAGCAAGGTTCGATTCATACGTTCAGCCACACCGTTTTGTTGGGGGGTATAGGGGTTTGCCCTATGCCTTTTTAAACCAAATTTGTCAAAAAGACTCGAAAAATCTTTATTGCAGAATTCAAGACCATTATCAGTTCGAAGGGATTTCAATTTCTTCCCAGTCTGATTTTCCACAAGAATTTTTCCATTTTTCAAATTTCTCAAAAACTTCAGACTTGTGTTTCATAAGAAAAACAAACACCTTCCTAGAGTAGTTATCAATTATAGTTAAGAAGTAACGGTTACCACCATGCGTAGGAACACTAGACGGACCCAAACATCAGCATGTACGTAATCCAAAATGCATGAAGACATAGAAGGAAATGATTGAGATGAAGTAGAAAAATGCACTTTATGGTGTTTACCCAATACGCAATCATCACAAAAATTCAATTTTTCGATTTTGTCATTCAAAATTCCATCCTTTTTTAAAAATTCAAGACCTTTCAAACTCATATGTTCAAGCCTTTTATGCCACAATGTGGTCATATCACATTCATTAACAGAAGCAGTCATTGAATCATAGGTAACAGAACATAAATAGAGATTTCGTTTCTTTTCAGCCTTAAAAACGGCAAGTGAGCTTTTCATGATTTTCATGAGGCCTTTGCCCCATCTACCTTCAAGACCATCCTCTTCTAAAGCAGCACAAGAAATCAAGTTGTGACTCAAATCAGGAACATATCTCACATTTTTCAGGGTTAACCTATAACCCTCTTTGAAATTTAAAGAGACGTCACCAAGACCCAAAATCTCACATTTCTTTTCGTTTGCCATAGAAACAAAATCAAATTTTTCATAACGAAAGTTTGAGAAAACTTCTTTAACAGGGCTCGTATGAAAAATACAACCACAATCAATAAGCCATTCAAATTTGTTCACAGAATGCACAGAATTTGCTTCATAAACCATAAAGACTTTACCGTTTTCATTAGAGACATTATTCACCTTTTCCTTTTCATCAAAGTTTCTATCTCTGTTATCACGTTTTGGTTTCCTGCAGTCTTTGATGTAATGACCCTTAATACCATAGTTATAACAACGTCTTTCCTTGGTTTTATCATCCTTATAAGTGTTATCCCTTGATCTAGATTTACTACGACCATTTCTGCTTTTGCCTCTGCTATGACTTCTACCTTTGTTCTTAAAACCATTGTTTCTAAAATTAGACCTGCCTCTAGCAAGATTAACCTCATGATTGTTCTGACTAGGTCTAGCAACTTTTAGATCCATTTCTTTGCTCTTTAGACCATTAACAACAATATCCAAATTAATGTTATCTCTACCATACTTAATAGCAGCTTTCATGTCAGAATAAGATTCAGGAATTGCATTCAAAAGCACAATAGGAGCGTAATTATCAATATTTTTATCACCGGTGAGTTTGATGTCTTGTATCAATTTGGTAACATCATCAAGGTTTTCATCAATATTTTTGGACAGATCCAATTTATAACGAAAAAACTTTTCTAATAGAAAAAGCTTACTGGGCAAAGATGTTTCAGTATATAAATCCTCCAATTTTTCCCAAAGATCTTTAGAGGTTTTTTGTTTTCCCACTTTTCTAAGAACATTATCAGAAAGGTTTAAAATAATGGACGAGTAGGAAACTCATCATTTTCCAATTGTTTTTCTCCGGAAATATTATCAGTGTATTTTCCGTCAATTGCTTTAAACACCTTTTGTTGGATTAGAATACCTTCCATTTTCTGTTGCCAGATAGAAAAATCGGTTTTCCCGTCAAAGGGTTGTAAACTATATTCGGCCATTAAAAAAATCTTAGGAAGCATTTAGAAAGGAAATCACCGGTTTTAGTTTTTAAGAAAAAAGTCAAGAGGAATAAATAATTTTTAGAAAACAGATTTTATTATAGTATCAGGGGATTTCAATTAAATCACAAATAACGCAAATATAGTACCAGATCACAGGTAATGTCCAAAAGATCAGAGTTATACCAGATTACTAAAGGGATAACAGATAGTTCACAGATCAAAACTATTAATCACTAATCAAGGTAATTAATCACAGATCAAGATTTAATAATCACAGATCAAGGTTGATAATCACAGATCAAGATAAGTAACCACAGATCAAGGTTGGTAATCACAGATCAAGATAATAATCCGTAGGAAAATGTCGAGCACAAATATACCAGTTATCACGACAGATCTCAATAATTATAGAGAAACGAGATATTAATAGGACCAAGGCCTTTCTAGCCTAATGCCCAGTCCAGATACCCGACGACCTCAGGGGTCTGGCCAGGAGGGTGGTTAGGGTACAGAACCCGAGTGGTATCCCTTTTTCAACAAATACCTAACCAACTATTACACCTGATATGGAGTACAAAACTCCTTAAGATTACAAACCGAAATTATAGTAATAAATGAAATACACAAAAGTAAAGAGATAGACGAATAAAACCGTATTTTGAAAGAGGCTCAGGAACAAGCCAGATTCAGACAATAGGGTGATCGGTCACTTGGCACCGTACCCACACAAACGCCCAGCCCACGGTTGCACCTCACTCAGAGTTGTCGGATCACAGAGATCGAAAACCCAGAAAACACAGGCACACACAGTTACTTTGGTTCACTCAGAACTTTCACAAAGAAGGATGAAGAGATCTCAAGATATTGCTCGGTTTCAAGGTAATCTTCAAGGAGTAGAGCAACTCCTATTTATAGGAGAGGAAAAGAGAGCTGTTGGAAAGGTGGCGTTGGGGTGGCTTTCCTTAAGCCATCTTCTTGGCTAAGAAAAGCCACCACCATTAATGATGGTGGACAAGGAAATAAGAATCTGCCATGGAAGGCAGTTTCCAAAGAGGGAGAGAAATCGCAGACAGCGGCGCACAAGAAGAAATGGAGAGAGTCAAACTAAATTAGGTTTAGAAAGTGGGTATAAATGTATAGATACCTGGGTCGGGTTAATGGGTTGGATACCGGGTCGGGGTGAGGGCCATCCAAGTGGGCCGGGTGTAATGTGGATGAGCAATGGGCCTACCAAATATAGATTTGGTCCTTGGGCCATTAATATATCAACAATGTCTAATCAGAAAAGATGATTGCAAAAGGTTACGACTTTTTTCATCCAAATGGATGCATAATTTGACCTCATACAAATTATTTTACGCAAATAGACATGTCCTTTCAGCTAAAGGACACATCACTTTAGTGATTAACACATATTCCTTTTATTAGACATGGTTGAATGATGATTGGGTGGGTAACATAAAAAATCATCCACGTGTCACGAACTTCATGTGCTTAACATCGTAAATAATCATTTGTCACAATTTAATCTAATCAAAATAAAATTATTAATAATTTTTTTAATTTATCATTGACAATTTTTCAACAACTCCCCACATGAATGACACTATTGCAAATGACTTTGCAAACACTTAAAAGAGTTTCAAACGAGAAGTCATTACATCAAAAAAGTAGCTTGTGATTTTGACCTATTTTAGAGGAATACTATCATATTTACTTGGCTAATCAATGAACATGATGTCTTGAATTATTCAGTCGATGTACCAAGACAATAATACCCCACAATACATTCTCTAATACATTTTAGTCTCACAGTTGAATCCATTTTGACCTTAGACATCACCTTTTGTAATTATAAGTGTTTTATATTTGAAGCGGTCCATCTTCATACTTATATAGGTGATCTCATTTACTTTACTTAACTCAGTATAAGAATCTTTAAAAGCCTATGGCTTAACTTATACCCTTTTCCTAATAGTACTAAACATAAAAGGAACTTGAAGGAGTAAACTCCAAGTATTTCATAATCTTTATAACTTAGTTGTCCCATTGAACTAAGAGTTTAGGATCTCCAGTCGGCGAGGTTGGGCTATCATTATAAAGATTTAATTTGTGATTTATAATGGCATTTCCCTCGATGAAAAATATACTTGATCTCCAAAATTGCCTTTTGCTGACGGATCGTAGATAATCCTTTGACTTTGTATATCGATGGATACGATTCCAACAAAAACCAAGTGTCTTATGGTATATGTCTTCGACATATTAATTTGTGCCTTCTTATAGCCGACAGGTGATTTTGTCTAACAAGAAATGTCATCTAATAAATTATGAAGTCGTTCAGTTTCTTCTATACTTTTATCTAAATTTATGAACCCAAATTTTATTATAAAACGAGTTATACAAGTTTATTTTAGATTTCTTCCAAGACACTGCACCACCTCTAATTATGAATACATAACAACTTGTGGACTCAGTGTCGGATTTAGGAACATTTTTTTCTTGCCTTTTGGAACGGTTTGAAATTGAATAAATTAATTTGAATCAAAATTTAGAATGGTTTACGTCCTGTCGTTATAAACAACGTTCCTAAAATTTAGGAACAATTGGTGTAGGACCGTTCCCAACATGGAATGGGTATGTACCACATTGTTCTTGGCCGATCCTAATAGTATATTTGAATATAAAAATTTGATTTGTTTGATTGGAACATATTGGATACATTTTGGAACGGTTATATAAATAAATTCGAGATAATTTTAGAACGATTTCTGAAATACGCTTGGCTGAAATTTGAAACTGTTGTTATTTATGACTGTGATATATTTACGAACGGTCATTGAAATTATATGGTGCGTATCTTTTGGAATACTTTTAGGAACGGTTTATTATATATTTGGAACGCTCTCTTGTAACTATTTGTTAATTTTTGGAACACATTGTGGTGTATGCATTAGTTTGAGTTCGAATATATTTAGGAACGGTTAATCCATTTTAGGAATACTTTTATTGTTTTCGCATTGGTGTTTGGAACAGTGTTATTATTGAAATTTGTAACATTTTGTTTACAATTACTAAAATCGCTAGTAATTTTTTTAATTATATAATTTTAAATAATAATTTAATATTTATAATTAATTAGTGAATTTTAATTATATGTATGAGTTTAATTAATTGAATAAATATTAAATAATGGAATATAATAAATATTACAAAACATGAATAATTAGAAAAACATATTATATTAATATAAAATTATCTAATTACAAAATTTTAAAAAAATAAAACCTAATCTAAACCGTCGTCATTAACGACTTCTATATCGTCCTCGTTCAGGTCAGGGGTGTCTGTCGAAGGCTGTGCTAGGGCGTTATTGGAGGTGGTGGATTGTGATGGTCCCCCAGTCGAAGAGTTGGCCTGTATGGATCTTATCATGGCCATCATATCGACTATCATCATTTTCAGCAGAACCATGCGATCCTCCATGTCCTGATTTGGGGGTGGCGGTGGCGGTGGCGGTGGTGATGTGTAGGTCCGGCTGGAAACATGGTGCTTTAAAACCAAGGCCAAATACATTTCCTTTGTTCTTGCCTCCGACTACAGCCAGCCACAGCTACTGCTCGATCATCGCCACCAAAGCCTTCGATTCTGTAGAGTATCGTGGTCATGGGCTGAGGCTAATGATCCTCCATCAACTTCTGGAACTTCTCCTGTAAAACAAACAAAATAATTATAATTTTATCCTAATTTTTTTTTTAAAAATAAAAAATATTATTATAATTACCGCCACCTCAGCTGCCCTTGGGCCGCTCCAGCCGCCGTCGACCTTCTTCTTGTAGTATCTAGCAAACAAATTCATCTGCTTGGGCTGCCGACCGAGCTTTGCCTCCTGCAGAAGAATCAAATTGGATAAACCTTAAAAATTACTTACCATCTTTATTTTGTGCATATCGACAGAGGAAGATCCCTTGCGGTACACAATAAAGGATGCTGCAGGATTCACCGCTCGGTTCACCTTATTCTTGGCGAATTAATCCTGGAAGTCTGTGCTGGCCAAATATGACTGGAGTAGGAGACATACCTCGTTGGCCTGCCAAAGTGGATTGACCAGCTCTTTTCAAGCGA
This sequence comes from Sesamum indicum, assembly GCF_026168435.1. NCBI lineage: Eukaryota > Viridiplantae > Streptophyta > Magnoliopsida > Lamiales > Pedaliaceae > Sesamum > Sesamum indicum. The sequence goes on along the minus strand of NC_142667.1, from coordinate 3,175,961 downwards.
CAACGAACCATTTTCGGATAATTTGCCTGCAGACATGTGGAACATTAGAACATATACTCATCGTCACAATGCAACCAATAGGTCATCTACAAAATATCAAATAAAAAATATTAGTAAAATTCAATAAATAATTTAAATTATAAGATAATACAAAATTTTGTAAAAGTGTATTACCTCCAGGCTCTCGAATCAGAACTATTGGTGCTCCAGCGGCACCTGCCTCAAACATCCCCAAGGGTGGGGATAGTGTCCTTGCACCACCTATGAAGCGCTCGTGGAATTGCGGTCAGACCTGAAAAGGACATGTTAATTAGTAATTAAAATACTAAAATAAATTCATAAACAAATCTACCTCACGTCATCGAGGCTGATATATTCGCACTGATGGTGGGGGGACTGCTGGTGGTGTTGATGGTGGAACAGCTCATGGGCGGGCATGATTAACTGCTGATGTGGTAGACGACTGTTCGGGCTCCTCAGTAGCCGGTACCGCAGCAGATGGTCCAACATCATTTGGAGTTTGTGCGGCGGTAAAAAGCCGTGCCAGTAAAAAGTCGTGCCAGGTGTGGGGGTAGTCGGAACACTACTTGCCTAACATGGGAAACATCAGACGACAGTGGTGGAACGGGTGGGCAACGACCACGTCGTCCACGTGGTAGAGGAGGCAGACCGCCACTAGACATAATCCGTTCAAATTATAGTAAGTATTAGCTTTTGTAATTACTAAAAATATTATCCCAATTTTGCAATTATTAGAAATACTAGCCTCGATTTGTAATTATTGTAATTATTATTTAAATAATATTTTAATTTCTGTATTAATTATATTATTATATTATTAGAAATATTAGCCAAATTTTATAATTATATTTAATTAATAATGTTGTTTGATTAATGTAATTATTTAACTATTTAAATAAGATTAGTTATAATTATTAGATGAATTAATCATAATTTGAGATATTAAATGAATTAATCATGTAATTATTGTAAGTGTGGCAATGTATTATTATTTCAAATATTCGGAATAATATTGTGTTTATTATACAAAATATGTTCTAGACCACAGAAATTATGAAACAATTATTTTCTAAAATTACAATGGATTCTTCTTTTTCGTAGGTCATTTGTGGCACGCAGGAAGAGCTCGTGCAACTGCAGCAGGATTTGAAAAAGGAATTAATCGTGATTTTGAACCTGCTTTTTCCATGACCCCTCTTAATTGAAATGAGACAGGAGATCCAATGCTTCAATTGAAGTAGGAATCAATAATTTATAAAAAAAAATACGCAAAATTTGTTCTAATTTATAGAAATAATTACACAATTACTTACTAAAATTACAATAATTTACAGAGGATTCACAATTACAATAAATTACATAAATTTAAAATAAATTATAGAAAATTATAGAGAATTACAATAAATGACAGAAAATTACAGAGAATCACAATAAATTACAGAAAATTTACACAATAGTTACATAAATTTACCAAAACAATTACAGAAAAACAACACAAATATGTTCTAAATTACACAAAAAAATTCACAAGTATTCCACAAATATTTTCAATAAAATATTTTCTGAAAATATTTTGAATTCCAGATAATATTATCTGAAATTTTATTAGCAAAATATAACAAAAATAAAGTAAAATAACAAAAAGAAATAGAAAACAAACCTAGAAGCGGACGATGGACTTCGAGCGAGAGGGGATGGCGGATGTGGAGCACAACAACAATAGTGAGAGAGAGAGAGACAGAGAAAGAGGGAGGCGAAGGAGCAGGGTGAGAGAGAGAGAGAGAGCAAGAGAGATAGACAGAGAGTGAGGGAGGAAAAGTGAAGAAAAAATCTGCTAAGTATCACTTATATGTTAAAATTTGAAACGAGCATTTATAAATAAACCGTTCCAAGACCATTCCTAATTAAGTAGGACGACGTCGTTCCATTTGCTATGGATTGATCAGATTTTGGATTCATTTTGGCATGGTCAGTTATTAAAATAGGTCATATTTTGGGTTCATTTTGGCATGGTAAGTTGTTAAAATAGGTCATATTTTGGGTTCATTTTGGCATGGTCAGTTATTAAAATAAGTGTTCCTAAAATCGATCCTAAAGATCTTAAACGATGTCGTTTTATATGAAGACGACGTTGTTTAAGAGGGCATTTTAAATGACCATTCCAATATTTAACATAATTGTTCCAATTTTAGCGCCAAATATATTTTTCTTTTTAACTAAAAAAATTAGAAATGAAGGAAAAACCGTTCTGTACATGTTAATGATAGAAAAAAAATAGACCAAAAATTAATTAAGATCATTGAAAACATATAATATTTTTTTTGTGATATTGATACATGTTCATAAGGCCATGTATATTTGTATATCTAAAGTTTTTAGTCTTACGTACATGTAACTAGCATCTTAGACAGTTATATTGCATCACCTAATCAGATCGTTAGAAATGATTAAATCGATAAAAGAATACATTTTATGAAGTTCTGATTATTTTTATTATACAGATACTGAGATATCGTATCTGATTCATATCAGCGAGGTTCAAATGAGGCAACTGTCAATTAAGCCATGTGATTTAAATTACACCGCTATATATATTCACATATATGTAGTATTTATATGCATTTAAATTTGGAACTAATTAGGCTGGCGGATTTGGAGATATCAAAGTTGAGAAGTGCACTAGGTATTTTTTGTTATGATTAGGCACGATTCTTTTTTTGGCTTGATTTGCCTTATATTGATTTCAGAAACGGTCAAATATCTAACAACCGTTCCTAAATATAAATTTCCCTCTTTTCCAGTTGGCGCCAAATTAAATTTATGTGGAACTCCTATAGGAACGATCAAATTATTTAAACTATTCCTAGGTTTTTAATTTTCCTTATTTTTATGTAGAAGTGTGTAACAGTTTCATGAATGGTAATTATTTATATTTTCATTCCAAGTTGATATTTAACATTATTCATGTACACTATGGAACGGTTGTTTAGGAACGGTGTTTTTATTAACCGTTCCAAGGTGGAACGGTATGTATATATATATATATATAATTATTCATACAGAATAATTATAAAAAATTTTAATCAGTAATTTTTTTAAATTTCTTTTACAAATGTTTGATTGCAGAAACAATAAACTTTCAAATCATAATTATTGTCTTCTTCAGTTTCGTAATCCTCGTAAAAGCTATCTTCATCATATTTGTCATCAAATTCACTATTTGCTGAGTGGGATGTACCTGGTCCTTATTGATTTGCTATAGAAAGATCAACAACTAATTGTATACTGATCGGTACCAGAAATTTGGCAACACCACAAAAGTCAAAGGATCTTCAAAAAAATTCTAAGATTATCGAAGGATTAGCACTGCAAAAACAGAGTTCGCACTCTGGTGTTTTAAGTCAGTAAACGTTTATGAAGAAATAAAAGAGAAAATTTTAATTAAAGTAAGATTAATAGTATAAAATGGTGATAAGGTGTATATATTCATGTGGAGTGCAAAATATAAGCTTGAAATAGCTTCAAAACCGAGAGAGAATAATGCAAGAAAGTATGAGTTTGAGAATGAAGAATGATGTTGTTTGATTTTTTTAGAAATTTGCACAAGACATCTTTATAAGCTCAGACAGAGTTGGACATCGAGTCAAATACTGAGTCCGTACGCCATCAGAAAGCTATTTGAGTTGGTTATTATACGCAACAGACCGTTATAGATTTGGATAAATATTGTTTGGGATACGTGAGCTGGATGAAACTCTGCCAAATCTGCCTGTAATGCTGGGAGTTCGTTATTCATAGGCTTTCCATCTCGTTTATGCTCGATTTATCTTAAACCACCTGAAGATATTTTACAGTGGTATGTACAAATATATTTGCAAACTATATGACGTGTCCTCCTAGCTTTATGGTGACGTGTTCGGCTAAAATGGACTTGATTCTTGGGCCTGCTGGATCAGTAAAGTAGTAGGCAGGCATGTGGGCTTATTTTCCCTATTGATGGGCTTTATCTGTCTTGCTGATTAGCCAACCATGCTTTTAGTCGGTTGGGCTAGTATACCTAGCTTGTGGGCTTGACCCAATAGTTTTAGGAGGTATCATTAATCTCTCCCTCCCCCCCACTCCAGAAGTGCAAGTTGTAAAGTTGGACTGCTGGAGTAGGTGAGATGTCCTGCAAAAAGAGAGAAGCATTTTCCTGCTCATTAGTAGGGTGATTAATGCTGATTGGCTAAAAGACCTTCGCTAAAAGATATTATGCCTTGTTGCTCCTACAGGCAACAAACGATATTTAAAGAAGATACTCAATTTAATTAACAATATTTCCTCCTTTTTTACCGTCAGAATTTGAATTTTAAATTCGTATCTGCAAAAAGGAAAAGATAACTATTAATTTGTAATAATTGCAAAAAAAAGGCGAAGAGTCCTATCTTTTTAAATTTTCCTTAAAAAGTCGCGCATTCGCAGGGAGGAAACGACAGTTGGCTGGAGTCTTAAGTTTATTCCAAAATAACTCACATATATACATACATATATATATATAAGGAATTTACCCTTTATTTTACCATCCGCATTCTAAGGTAAAAAAGAATCCTCCCCCTCCTTCTCTTCACGTCTAAAGTTAGGGTGTTTTCTAACTATTTGATTTTCGCAGGTTCCCTCTTTTCCTCTGTTACCATCTCGTTGTACCTTCGCCTTTAGGTAAGTTCCTTTGTTCTTTTTGATAGTTTTAATCATGTTTGAGGAGCGAGTAGATGAGCGAGCAGTAGAAGATTTCCTGATTAACCTTGCAACTCTCTCTGATACTTCTAACTCGGATCCTTAGGGGGGTGAAGGGGAAGAGAAGGTGAGTAGTAGGAGGAGAATTTCTAGAGAAGAATCGAAGAGGAGGAAGACTGAGGATTTATTAGTTGCCTCTGGTACCGAATTGTATAGGGTTTATTACTCCTACGTGAAGGAGAATATATATATCTTAGGTCTAAGTTTGGCAAACCAGGAGGTTTTTTTTATTAGAATCCCTACTTGTAACAGACGCCCTAATTCTCCCCCTAAGGGCTTTATATGATTTTATGTAGCCCAACTAGACGCTGGTTTGTAGTTTCCAATACCTCTGATTTTTTGCTAAAGTATCCACTTTATTCCGAGTGCCTTTGAATTAGTTTACCCAAAAGCTTTCAGTATAATCGCTGGTATCTAAATTTTAGTGAGAAATTTGGGGGAAGATCCTATTGCTCCTCAGTTCATTTTCTTTATGCTAAAGAAAGCCAGGACTGGTCTCTTTTACTTCTTGGGGAGATGCTCAATTTCTCCCTTCTGCCACCTCTATTAAAGAATGGAAAGGCCATTACTTTTTCATATCCTCCCCTACGTTTGGGCAATTCCCCACATCTTGGATCTCTAGCGCTCCAGATTTTCCTAGGTATTCTCCATGTAGCCCTCCTATTCCCTTCAAGTTTTTGTTAGAATGTCTTAATGCTTTTCATTATGATCCTCATGAGCTAGTACATTCTCAATCCCTATGGGTTGAGTCCCAAAGAAGTGACCTTGGATATAGCTATAACCTCATGGCATGTTCTAATTTACAGCTTTGATCTGGATGTATGAAAAATTTGTCCTATAGTAAATATGTTCAACATGCTGCTGCAGGATAAGGCTTTGGGTGAGGGAAAGAATCATGTAGGTAGCTCCTCCTCCAAATGTTCGCTTGCTAAACTCCTTCAACTCCAGCGAGCTCGACTTCAACTGGCTATTCCAATGGGAAACGCCAAGCGAAACCCATGTCACCTCCTGCTAAGAATCCTTTGCTCCACCTGCATTGAGACCTTCTACACGAGCTGGCACCCTCGCCCCTCAGCGGTAGGGGTGCTCATGGTGCGATTTTTGTTTTTCTAGAGCTATTTTTGAATTTCCATTGCCAATAATTTTTAAAATTGCTACATTTAAAACGAAAATCAAAGGTGTGGGTTCTTGCGGTTTCTGGTGGTTTTGCGGTTGTAATACTTATAACAAAAATATGACGTTGAGACTAACAAAAATAAAAAAAATAAAAAAAGGTGTTTGTATGTAGCTGTTTGTATGTAGCTATTAAGAAAAACCAACATTATGCACCATAGACCAACACCACTCTCCACAACTTTAATTTGATTAAAAAATAAGAACGTGTATAGTAATCCAACAAAGAAATGCTTAATCCAAGAAAGCATAGGGAAGAAAATAGAAGGTGGTAAGAGAGAAAAGAGAGAAGAGAGAAAAAGGGGAGAAAAAAAATATGTGAGGAAATATGAATGAAAAATTAGGGCAATCATCAAATATGCTTAAAATTTGAATGGACTTAAAGAATTAAGCATATTTTTTTGATATAAAGTCGAAATATAAATTTTACAAAGATGAGCTTTGCAATATGGATCTTTCATTATATATGAACTTTGGGCTTTTATAATTTGAATATGAAATTCTCTAAAAAATTAATTATTTTATCAAATTATTATATATATAAATAAAAAATTAATTATATATTTGGGGATGCGGTTCGATTATTGGTGGTTTTTTTAAGCTCTAAATTAAAATCAAACTAATAGTACAGTGCAATTTTACTCTAAATTTAGAATTGCAGTTTGAAAAATAAATTATAAAAAATGGTTTGATTCGATTTGGTTAGGGTAGTTTTGGGCGGTTCAAATTTTTTCTGATCACCCCTACTCAGTAGTGCAGATAAAAAGGGAGAAACTTAGTCAAAATGAGCCCCAGTCTTTGCTAAAAGAGGAGGGTGAGAGCAGTCGGGTTGCTGATTTTGTAAAAGGACTTTTAGGTCATTCCGATAAGACCATTTTGGAGGCCCTTCCCTGTGATCAAGTCATGATGTGTTGGCTTCATGCGCTAGCAAGGTAAGGAGTAAAGAAATTTTAATTCCAATTCCTACTAACCTGAAGGGTCTACATACCTTGTTTGTAAACCATCATGCTGATTGGGGACCTAGTGGAGCAAGGCAAGCCTTCTGCGGAGGAGACCCAGAGGGTGGAAGAGCTGGAGAAAGAGCTGCAGGAGAAGGAGCGTAAGCACGAGAACCGTGTCGCCCACTTGAGGTCCGAAATTTCGACCCTTCACAATTGTTTGGAGCAGGTGGTGTCGAAGCTCCAGAACTACCCTTCAACCAAGGAGGGAAAGAAGGGGTTTGATGAGCTCTGGGCCAACCGACTGGAGATTTCAAGAAGTCCAAAGAGTTTCAACGCCTTCATGCAGATAGTGCCTTGAAATACTATTATCATGGATATCGGACTTGCGCGGGCCAATTTTTAGGAACTGGGTATCCTCCTTTGACCGCTCCTACTGATTTCTTAGGAATTCACGTTGGACTAGTAGATGCTCCTGAGCTTGATGAGGAGGTACCCCAAGAATTTCCCAAGAGCCTACTTCATATCCCTCCAGAAGGTGAGGTTCCTGCAGATCCAGAGAACCCTGTGGTGGAGGATGTTCCTTTGAAGGTGGTTCCCCCTGCTGGTGATGATAGTGATGCCCCTCCTACTGCTAATTAAAACTTTCTTTTCTATCTTCCTATTTTTTGACAAACAATATTGCTACTTCCACGTGAGGTTTAAGGAAGTGCCCGCTTGTGTGCTTTGGATGCTTTTGAACTCTTATTTCTTTCATTGCTTTATTGATCTATGTAATTTACTTGTTTTCTCTTTCTCATATGTTGCTGACTTGACTAAGATTCCTGCAATGGTTATTATAGTCCGAAGGGAGAACAGGGAGTTGTCCTCCTTCTGTTTTAGAGAATTATTCCTGTGAAAAAGTGAGCATGAAAAAGTGTTTTTACAAACTAGACCATAGTAAAAAGGTCATATCCTGGATGCATGCTTATTGAGATCACTTCCTCTCGAAGTGATAAATATTGAGTTTGCAAAACTCGAGCAGCCAACATCACTCATGGAAGCCACGCACAAATAAGCTGCATATTATTAAGGTTTTCAACAGATTGCATGTTGACAAGATGCTCATTACCACACAATGTGTTTCACTAAGTTGCTTCAAGAAAATACAGCTAGGTGATAAAAAATGCATACCAATCAAGATGACATAGGTAGGAAGTATGCTAGCACGACAACTTAGGTAAGCATATGCCACTAAAGTGACTTAAGTAAGCGTGCATCAACGGGGCGATGTGAGTAATTGTGCACCAGCAAGGCGGTTTAAGTAGCGTGGGTGCTAGTAAAGCGGTTTAAAGTAAGTGTGCGCCAACAAGGTGACAAGCGTGCGCCACCAAGGTGACTTAAACAAGCATGCACCAGCAAGACGACTTTAAACAAGCATGCGCCAACGCCAGCAAAGCGACTTAAAAAGAACTGAATTTGTACTGTGCATTCAGTTTTGAGATTCCATCCTACAATCGTTGTGAGAAGAAAAATCAAAGGCTGCATTTTTATTAAGGAAGAGGTGCTTTACATTTAAAATTGGCTTTGTAAGTAAAGAAATTTCAAAAGTAAAACTTCTTGAGGTTGCAAGCATTCCATGGCCAGGAAAGCTTTCTACCATCTATATCATCCAGCTCATACGCCCCAAATTTGATGATCCAGGTGATTTGTAAGGTCCTTCCGAGTTGGGGGTTAGCTTCCCTACTAGTCCTAGAGCACCGACTCGTTTGAGTACCAAGTCTCCCACTTGGAATTCTGTCCTGCTTACTTGCTGGTTGTAAGCATTGACTACCCTCTCTATATCTTCTATGCGGGTACAAGCATCTTCTCGTACTTTCTGTCAGGTTTAGATTAGCTCGCAACAAGTTGTCATTATTCTCCTACTCATAATGTTGGATTTTGGAAGTTTCTAGCTTTGCTTTAGCTGGGATGGCTGCTTATGATCCGTACACTAGATTAAAAGGAGTTTCTATAGTGGTGGAATGAGGATAGTCTTGTACGACCACAACACTCCCGGCAATGCATTGACACACTGTCCGCATGTTTGTGTTAGCTTTGTTTTGATTCCTTGAACTAGGATTCGGTTAGTGACTTTAACTTGCCCGTTGGCTTGGTGGTGAGCAACGGACGTGAAGCGTTGTATGCCTTGCTCGTCACACCAATCTTGAATTTTCCAACCCTAAAATTGACGAAAGAAACGTTGTCAGAAATAATAACACGGAGTAAACCATACATGTAGATGATATTTTTCCATAAGAATTTTATCATTTCATTTTCAGTGATTTAAGCTAAGGGTTCCACCTCCACCAACTTGCTGAAATAATCTACTGTCACAAGGAGGAATTTACGATGTCCTGTTGTAGCTGGGAAGAGCCCCCACTATGTCCATCCCCCACAGAGAGAATGGACAAAGTGCTGATATTGTTCTAAGGGGTTCTGCTGGAACCGGAATGGATGGGGCATGCTTGTGCCATTATTCACATCTTTTGCCCAGTTTATCACATCTTTCTTGAGGGTTGGCCAGAAATACCTGGCTCACAAAGTTTTATTGGCCAAAGCCATACCGCCTACGTGGAATCAACAAGAGCTTCATGTATTTCTTGCAATATACTTCTTCATTCCTCCTATGAGAGATATCGGAGATAAAGCTGAGAATAACTATATTTATATAAAATGTTATCAAGTAAAGCAAACCTGTTGCCCTGCTCTTTAAGCAGGCTATTTCTATTTCATTAGCTAGATGAGTACCTTCTATGAGGTAGTGTAGGAGGGGTTTCCTCCTATCTGTCTTAATCTGCAATCTAGTTATGTCAGCTTTAAAGGATCGATGAAGGTTCTTACAATGATAGTGCAAGTGTTACAATTAACTAGGGAACTGGCTGATTAGGCTAAATAATCAGCTTTGGTATTTCCTATTCGAGGGATTTAGTGGAGCTAGAAATTTCTCAGTCGGCTGATCAGCTCACCTATCTCTTGGAGGTATTCCTTCATCTTTTCCTCTTTAACTTCGTACTTCCCTACCTGAATAGCCACTAGCTGGGAACCGGAGTAGGCGATTAAGTTTTTAGCTCCTGCATCCAGAGCCATCTTGATACCTGCAATGAGGGCTTCATATTTGTCCTCATTATTTGAAACCTTAAAGTCAAACTGTAGCGCGTATTCTAACTCATCCCCCTCTGAGCTAGTGAGGACCACTCCAGCTCCGCTACCAGCAAGGTTGTCCTTTTTCCTCCTTGATTAGCACAGAGCTAACAACGTGCTGGCTTGTTGCTAAATGGAGGTATAAGGGCTCACCTAGTGTCGGCTTGGTATTTATTGAGTATGCTTTCAAATCTTGAAACGCTTGCTGGCACTCTTCATCCCAGACAAAGTTTTTAGTTTCTCTTAGGGCTTTAAAGAATGGCAAGCTTCATTCTGCTGATCGAGAGATGAACTTGCTAAGAGTTGCTATTCGCCATGCTAGTCTCTGTACCTCATTGAGGTTGGTAGGCGGTTTCATTTCTTAAATAGCTCGAATTTTTTTAGGATTGACTTCTATCCCCTTTTCTGTGACTATATATCCCAAGAACTTGCCACTTCTTACTCCAAAGGAGCATTTGGCTAGGTTAAGCTTCATGTGATATTTTCTTAATGTATTAAATGTCTCTGCTAGATCAGCAAGATGTTGGTCCATCTGCTGGCTCTTTACCAGTATGTCATCGCAAAGTACACCTCCATGTCGCCTCCCAACTACTCTTGAAACATGCAATCCACTAGGCGTTGGTACGTAGCACCTGCATTTTTTAATCCAAAAGGAATAACAATATAGCAATAGGTTCCCCCTGACGTGATAAAGCTAACCCACTTTTGATCATTAGGGTTCAGCGTTATTTGGTGATAGCCTTGTGAGGCATCCATTAAGCTCAATAATTCGTGATCAGAGGTGGAATCCACCAGCTGGTCTATACGAGGTTGAATTTGGGCCATGCTTTGTTGACATCCTGGAAGTCAACACACATGCGCCACTTGTTACCTGGCTTGGATACCAACAACAAAATTGATAACCATTTTGGAAATTGGATCTCTTTTATATGTCCTGCTGATAACAACTTACTTACTTCCTCTTCTATGATCTTATCTTTCTCAAGCCCAAAATGCCTCTTATTCTACTTTACAGTAGGGAAATTCAAGTTTATATTTAAACAATACACAACTGTGTTAGGATCAATTCCAACAAGCTGCTTAGCTGTCCAAGCAAACACGTCAAAATTTTCCTGTAGAAAGATGGTCAATTGTCCTGCTAATGTGGGATTCAATTGGGAACCGATCTTGAAAATCTTTTTTGGTTCTCTTGTTACTAGCTAGATACTTAGTAGTTCTTCAGCTGGCTGGACACGAGCGAAAACTGCACCCTTCTAATCGTCATGCGGGATAGAATTCCATCTTACTATTGCTGCTATTTATTGCTTTCATATAGCACTTCCATGTTGTGTATTAATTACCTTTGACTTCTCCTATCTTGTCTCCGATGGGAAATTTCAACTTTACTGAAAAATGTTCAAAGCAGGTCGTCCCAGAATTAGGTTATATGCGGATGGCATGTCCACCACTAGAAAGCGAACCATCCTAGTCCTTTTAGTGGGTTTTATGCCCAAAGAGAGAGGAAGCAAAATTTGTCCTAGCAAGTGTACGATCTCTCCTGCAAAGTCGTCTAACGAAGTATCCACAGGTTCTAGCGGGATGTCCCCAAACTCTATTTGCTGATATACTTTGTAGAATAGGATGATCGCAGAGCTACTATCCACAAGGATATGTTGAACAATATAATTGGCCATTGTGGTTGAAATAACAAGTGCATCATTATGAGGTAAATGTACTCCCTGGGCGTTAGCAAAACCAAAATGGATCATTGGTCCTCCTACTAGCCCGTTGTCGTCTATCTCCATTATGATTCTAGCAGTCCTCTCGTGTGCACGTCTAGCTCGTCCTGAGTCTCCATTAGTGGGCCTCCTGCTATGATATGGATTATTCCTTTAGCGAGGATATTCTCCGGGCTTGTTTCTACTTCCAGGGCTCCTTTCTTCTTATGTTCCCTTTTGTGGGAATCCTCATCCTGCTACTCAGTCTTGCGGGAGTTTGTAATGACTGGAACATTCCTCATTCTATTCCTGCATTTTCTCTTTGTCCACCTAGTCTTTGAGGTATCCTACTTGAATGAGTCTTTCTATTTCATGTCTTAATTGGCGGCTACGGTTGGTGTACTCCATGTTCCTATGGTACCTGCAGAAATACTTGAGGTGGACAAGTGCAAGGAGTCAATCAATTGCCATAAGCATTCTGGTTGGACTGGTTGTGAGAGGTGTGTAGTGGTCATTCTTTAGGTCAATGGGGTTGCAATATCCTCGTGATTCTCCTTTTGGCCTGCGGGTGGACTGCGGCTCACCTTCTTTCCTCCTGTCACGTCCATTCTTCTATACTAGCACATCCTCCAAATTCATATATTTTTTTGCAGAGCTAGTACATCTAAAAAATCAAAAACCGACTTCTTAGCCAAGGAATTGAATAAAGGTCCTCCCCGGAGTCCTTGGGTAAATGCACTAACAAGCACTTCTTGGTGGGTCATGGGGACCTCTAGTATGGCTGTGTTAAAACATTGGACATAGGCCCTCAAGGTCTCTTTTTCGTCCTGCTTGATCCCAAAAAGACTAATAGCTGACTTCCTGTACTTCTTGCTGCTAGCGACTAGTGTTGGAAGAGGGAACTGAATTCTGTAGAAGATCTAATTGATCCAAGCTGGAAGCTGGTCGAACCATTGCTGGGCAGAATTTGTTAGTGTAGTAAGAAAAACATGACATTTGATACCATCAGTATACCTGTGCAGCAAGGCTGCATTTTCAAACTTATGGATGTACTCAGCTGGATCAATCGTACCGTTATAAGCAGATAGGTGTGAAGGTGCTCGGAAGTGAGCAGGAAGTTTTTCTATCATGATGTGCTTGTTGAAGGGAATTCCTCGGTCAGCAGGCATGGTTTCTTTTGTTACCTGCTGGCAAAGTTCCACCATCTCATTCTTCAAGGACCGCCAGATACCAGGGGGCTGATGTTCAACTATCTCCTTACCTGCAAAATCGATGGGATGGATCGATCATGCTAGAGCCTGGCAAGAATCTACTAGTCCATCCCTTGACTTCTTGGTGTTCCTCCTCTTTCCTACTGAGAAGAGGGTCCTGCTCCACTGGCTTGAAAACCGCAAAGAGTTGAGTAGATATGCTCACAGAAGAGCGGGTTTAGAACAGTAGGTCCAGTTACTTACTTAGGATCTGGAGCTGGGACTAGAGTGTTAGCACCTGTTACTGGATCTTGACCGAGAACGTTAATGTCTCCTGAAGTAGGATCTATAGGTGGAATAATAGCTCCTAACACAACGGGAGGGAAGAGTCTCCCTCGTAAGATCCGCGATCACCTCCATTTTTAGAATTTGCCATTTTTAGAATTTGCCATTTCAAGCTTATATTTTGCCATTTCTCATGAAGAAATAAAAGGAAAAACTTGAATTAAAGTGAGAATAATGGTATAAACTAGTGATAAGGTGTATATATTGGTGTGAAGTGCAAAATATAAGCTTGAAATAGCTTAAAAACCAAGAGAGAATAATGGAAGAAAGTAAGAGTTTGAGAATGAAGAATGATGTTGTTTGATGTTGTAAGAAATCTGCACAAGACCTCTATTTATATGCCTGTATAAAGTTGGATACGAAGTCAAATACTGAGTTCCATAGGCCATTGGAAAGATATTTGAGTTTTCTCTCATATGCAACAAATCATTATAGATTTGGATAAATATCCGTTGGGATACGTGAGCTAGACAAAACTCTACCAAAACTGCGTACAATTCGGGGAGTTGTTATTCATTAACTTTCCAGCTCGTTTATGCCCGATTTACCTGGAACCACCTAGAGATATTTTAGAGTGATGTGTACAAATGTGTTGACGAGCTATATAACATCTCCTCTCAGTTGTATGGTAACATGTCTGATTAGAATGGGCTTGTTTCTTAGGCCTGACAGATCAGTAAAGTAGTAGGTAGGCCTCTGGGCTTATCTTCCATGCTATGTGCTTCATCCGTCCTGCTGATGAGCCTGTCATGCTCTTAGTTGGTTGGGCTAGTATACCTAGCTTGTGCGCTTGACTCAATAATTTTAGGGGGCATCATATGCCATTTGGATCATCCAGGTCATAACTATGATTATCCGTAACAACTTGTGGAGTAGCTATGGCTTCCTCTAGTTGAAATGCGACTTCGGTCCATCGAGAGTCATCAATGATTCTTCGAGCTTTTGTTTTGCATATAGTCATCCAGTCAACTTTGTGTCTTTTCATGCTAGGATACTTTGTGTAGTATACTTATACTGCTTGTTGCACCAGGATGAATGCTTCGTCCTTTTGATATACCTTCTTGAAATTTACATCAATGAGGTGATAACGAGTATGCATCTTCATACCTCTCACGGGATCGACCCAATGGCATTTGAACAAAATGATGTGCATGTTTGGAATAAGTGGGTATTCTAACTGAATTATCTCTTCAAGTATCCCATAAAAATCACTGTCCGTGACAATCATGGTTGTTCATGTCGTGCATCCTCAACTCCTTCATATCGATACAACGAGCCAAATCAGATGCGCAACCATCAGGAAACTTAAGATAACTAATCCATTCACAAATCCTCCTTTTTTGCTCCTTCGTCAGGGTATATATGGCTTTGGGCATCACATTTGGCCTCCTTTCGTCCACCTCAAGTTTAGGCTGATTACATATGATCTTCAGGTCTTTCCATTCATTCTAATTGTCTTTCGTTTTACCCTTCATGTCCATCACAGTATTGAATATATTGTCAAACATATTCTTTGAAATGTGCATGACATCAAGATTGTGTCGTATCAGATGTGTCCCCCAATACTCGAGCTCCTCGAAGATGCTTTTATTTATCCACCTATGCTCGCTAACGTAGGTGGTTGGGAGTGTCAATGGAACTTAAATTGCAGGACTGAACTCTGCAAACCTAATTGCGGATATGTTGGACGTGCAACCTTCCTTTCTACTCAATTCTTAGTGAATGTTTTCTTGTTCCTACGGAACGGATGGACTTGGAGGATGAATTCTCTGTGGCAGTTAAAGTAGCACACCTTCCTACCTTCTTCAAATGAAATGAACGTGTGTCATCCATACAAATTGGACACCCCATAATATTAGTGGTACTCCATCCAGATGCCATCGCATAAGCAGGTAAGTCAAGAATGTCTCGTTCTTTGCATTATCATGCGTTAGTACACCCACATGCCACAAATTTTGCAACTCCTCGATTAGCAGCTCCAGGTAAACATCAATGAGACGTTTTGGATTAGAAGGCCAGGGATCACCATCCTTAGGAACATATACTCAAAACTCATGCACATTCTAGATGGGAGATTGTACAGTGTAAGTATAATAGGCCAACATGAACACGTACGACTGTACTTTCCGTGAAGTGCAAACCCATCCATGCACAAACCCAATCTAACATTACAGGGCTCTACTGCAAAATTCGGATATGTCCGATTAAAATGACTCCATGCCTCTACATCTAACGGATGGCACATGGATCCCTCCTCCATTTGATGGTTGGCATGCCACGTCATTTGCTCGAGAGGTAAGCGGCAAGTACCTAAGAATAGCATATGAGGTCTTCTTGCGGTTAGAATTTCGCTCCCTGGTCGGCTTATACCTAGCTTCTCTGTAAAACCTTGCAGTTGACGTCTTTCCAATGCAACATGCAACCGTTCTTACACGCATCAATCTTCTCAATAGGTAAACCCAAGTCTCTTATCCACTTCTTCGTACTATAGTAAATCGAGGAATAGAGTGTTTGGGAGCCAATATATTATTAGCCAATTTGGATATTCGATCATATGTTTGCCAAGATAAATGGACCTTGACTTTAATATTCACCAACTCAACAATTGATGCCAATTGAGATTAGATGCAACTGTTCCACAATGGTTGTTCGATAGCATGCACTACATCGTAATCGATCTGCCAATCTAGATACATAATCATAGGGGGGCTTGCTGCAATATGAACTAGGCTTGGCATCAGTAGGATAGGATCTCGTACCATCATCAAGCACACTATCCTAGTTATAATTAGAAATCCGGCCCGGTGTCCTCAAAAATCATTTGCTTCTCCCAATCCATTTTTGCGCATCACCCAATGCGTACTTGTATCCTACTGCAAAGGGGGCGCAATGATGGCCTCAAAGTACTCATGCACCATCTCCTCGCTATGTGAAGTCCAATTATAATATTCCAGCATAAAACCTTTCATATACAAGTCAAAATTTACCTCGTTTGGGTTTTGGCAAACTTTATTTTTGCACTTGTAACACGTATACTTAATATTCTCATCGTCCATATATGCATATGGAGACTTGACCCATTCTATAAATGCAGTAACACCATCCTCAAACTCTAGTGTAAGAACCACCCTCATTGGCAGGTTTTTCTCATACATCCATCTCCTCAATTGTCTTAACATGATGAGTTCTACACACATATACATATTTTATTCTAATATTAAATTTAATTAATAAAAGTAGAACAAATATAATCAATTGGGAAAAAAATGAGTTCGAGTTGTTACCTGATCAAAATAACTTCTAACATCAACAAAAATTCAAGAGAGATTGACGAACTTGAGTATAAAAATATGAGCGGGATAGTGTCAAGAAAGTTCGAGAAAAATTGAGAAAATAGTGAGAATATAAGAAGAATGGAAGAAGATGGTGAGATTAAATGGAAATAGAGGAACATATATATAGAAAAATTTGGAACGGTCATAGAAACGGTTTCTAACACGCATAAATAGCCATTAAAAAATAGACGTGATGCATAAATTTTCAACAACTCTCCAGGTGAATGGCACTATTGCATATGACCTTGCAAACACTTATAAGAGTTTTAAACGAGAAGTCATCATATCCAAAAAAGTAGCTTGTGGTTTTGAATCTTTTTTAGAGGAATACTAAAATATTTACTTGGCTAATTAGTAAACATGATGTCTTGAATTATTCAGTCGATGTAAACCAAGACAATAATACCCCACAATACATTCTAATATATTTTAGTCTCACAGTTGAGCCCATTTTGACCTTGGATATTATCTTGTATTTATAAGTGTTTTATATTTGAAGCGGTCTATCTTCATACTTATATAGGTGATCTCATTTACTTTACTTAATGCACTATAACAATCATTAAAAGCATATGGCTAAACCTATACCCTTCAGCTAATAGTATTAAGGGTGTGATTGGTATGTAGGAATAAAGTGGGCATGGGATGAGCATTTCCAATTTCATTCCTACATCCAAAGGGTCTCATCTAATGGACACATCATTTCAACCAAAAGACATACATATTCGATTGATTGGACATGGTCAGATGATGATTGGGCATCATCAACTATCTTCCACGTGTTACGAGTTTGTTATGCATCACATATCGTAATCAATCACTTGTTATGATTTAATCTAACCGAAATAAATTAAATAAATTTATTCTTTAATATCATTCATCATTTTCCAAAATATTCATCCCACTCATTGTTCTTGAAGCCATTTAACTGTTATTTTGTCATTTTTTAACTCATTGTTTAGGAGCTTGTTTTAAGCTCATAATGATTTGACAAGTCTTCACACCTTCTTTTCTTGGCACAATCTCTTTAGATTATTCTATATAATTTTCTTCCATCTAACTCGTCATTTAATGACATTGCCTTAACATTCAATTGTACTTTTTCTTAAAAGATTTCCAAAGAGCTTTTGTAGTATTCACTGAACTATGTATGTGTACGACATATGACTGGGTAAATTATATTTTTGATCCCATAAGTGGATCTGTTTTCAGTTTTAATCCCACAGTCAGGCCAATTCGCACATTTAGTCCCATATGTGGATTTTTGTTTCAATTTTAGGACCAAAGGCGGGATTCCTTTAAATACTTAACGCCAGCCTCAATTTTTTAATGAAATCCCCCCTTTGGTCCTGAATTGAAAAGAAAATCCACATATGGGACTAAATGTGCGATTGGCCTGAGTGTGGGACTAAAGTTGAAATAGGTCCACTTATAGGACTAAAAATATAATTTACCCTTAAATATGACAAAATTTAGTTTCCTCATATAAAATTGGTCACAAGAAAAGATATTTTTATGTACTGACTCCAATTATAATATATTTTTATATATAAACTATAAATTTTTTATATACTTTCTCAATTATACATATTTTAAAAATATACTGTAAAACATATAATTCAATTTATATATAAAAATAAATCACAAAACAAAAATAAAAAAGGAGGATGTTGAAACACAATGGAATAATGGACCGCAAAAAGGAGGAGAAGTCACCGGAGGAGGGGAGATTGAAGGTGGGTGATGGTGCAAAATGATCGCTTGAAGTTGGCTCTCAGAAGTAGTCAATTAGGAGCTAAAGCGCGATGGCCGCGACGGAGACAAAAAAGTAGTAGAAGACCGGAGCACAGGTTAGGAGATTAATGAAAGAAAAAAAAATGAAGATAACTTGCTGAAGGCTAGATGGTGGTGGGTGGGCTGTTAAAATACTCGTCATTGGACGGACTTTTCAATAGTCGTAGACCAATGTCGAGAGGTGATCGGACGGTGGAGAAAAAGGCGACAGAAGATCGAGCACTGGTTAGGATTTTTTGAACAAAAGAAAATAATGATGACTCGCTGATGTCTAGGAGATTGGCGGTGGGTGGGGTATTAAAATACTCGTTGTTAGATGGGCTTCCCAATGGTGGTATGTTGGCGTCGAGAAGTCATCGAACGATGGAGATATGGGAGGAGAGGGAAACTAAATTGAGAAATATACATATGGATACAAATATATACATATATATATTAAAAAAATATTAATTTTTTATATATTAAAATAATATATTTTTATTTTCTATAAAAATAATTACCCCTATTTTATGCACTTTTTGTTTATTGATATTTCTAGTTCCTTTTTTCAAAAAAATCTATAATAAATCAATTATAGTTTTCAATATTTAATTATATACTAATATGTTTTTGCAATTATCCAAAAATATCCATATACTCGAAAGATAGCGCATGTGACAATGGGGCAAATTACATTTTTGGTCCCATAAGTGAACCTGTTTTCAATTTTAGTCCCACAGTCAGGCCAATTCGCACATTTAGTCTTTCTGAAACAGAAATACTAGAATGCTTTGAATTTGATCTTCTAAAATGAAGTGAATATGGAGGCCGATTTATAGAAATTGGAAATGTACTATGGAATAGACATATCCATTTAGAAAAGGTTTTCCAAAATGATACGATTTTTCATCCAAATAAACGCATAGTTTCATGCAAATGACATACCATTTCACCAGAATAAACACATTATTTTAACTAAAACACACACCACTTTAGGGTTGACATGGTTGGATATTGACTGGGCCCCATCAATTACCCACGTGTCACAAACTTGTCATATATCACGTTGTATCCAATCAATTTTTATATTTTACTTTAATCAAAATAATTTATGCTTTAATTTATCATTCACTATTTTCCAACATAATCAAGTATATATTAATATATCAAATTACCACAATAATATTATCATCACTCATCATAAATATATTTTTTCCACTATTGAAGTTGAGCTTCATTACAATACCTTCTCAAATGAAAAAGATATTGTTTTCCAGCACAAAGTTGCTATCTTTTAGAGATTACCGGATGAGTTGCAACTTTAGAAGAACCTAATCAAATTAGAATTTATGTACACATCTACTTTAGAAGAACCATAACGATTAGCAATGCATTTGTAGTGCATATACAAGCAAGAACTTCACATTACTCCCATACATCTTAGAATTTTGGGTTAATTACACTTAGATCTATCTGAATATGTGAAATTATACACTTTCTCTAAAAAATTCTGAAATGATACTTATACCCCTTTCGAAAAAAATTTTGGTTGCACTTGTCCACCTTTGCTAAGGTTTGTAAAATATTTGTAACGTTTCTTGACAAAAAATTGTCCTTCTAAAAAAGCCAAAACTCGTAGGCAGTTGTCAATATTGTTGTGGGAGGTCTAGCAATTCTAGCACCTCAGGGGTAACTAAAGGGTATGTCTCTATATAACCCGAACTCCTAACTGTTTATGAACTATTTGATTGGTTGATTGACACTTGAGTAAATATGCACATTTATGCTGATAAAATCGCATTTTATGTCTTATCAAGTCCTCAATCAAAGGACAATGAGCATGGGCAACTCCAGTTCAGCTGAATTACTTAGGATAGCAAGAGTGGACTTAAAGTTTTCTTTTCTATTTTGGAAAAGGGTGCACCATGTCCCCACTGTTAGGAAGAGCAGCGTTAGTGGTGCAGTGCTAGTTAGTAAGGATTGTGAGCTTACTTTTAAGTTTAATAAAGTTGTAATTTTACAATTTGGTGTATTAGTCGGCAAAGGCTATTTAGTCGATGGTCTTCTTAAAATTCGTGTTGATAATAATAAAGTTCAAGTTTCTAATTCTATTTTGTTTAATATGGAATCAGTTTTCTTTATGTCATAGTAGATTAGGTCATATTAAATCTAGGTTCATTCAAACGTATAATGAAGCTCCATTGAATACCTAGTTGTAATATTGAACGATGACACAAGTGCCTTGAATTAGTAAGGAAATCTTATCACCAATTGATAGGAATTCAGAAGTACTTGAATTAGTTCACACAGATATTAGTGAGTTCAATGGAGTTATAACTAGGGATCATAAAAGATATTTTATCACCTTTATAGATGATTGCAGTAGATATTGTTTGTCTATCTCATTATAAATAGAGATTAAGCCTTAGTTTCATTTTCTTTTAATAATGAAGTAGAAATCCAACTAGTAAGAAACTTAAAAGACAAGGTCAGATAGAAGAGGAGAAGATAAATCGAGTGCGTTATTGCCAGAATTTTGGCATTATTCATAAAGAAATACCTCTGTATTAATTGCCACGGGAGATTGGACAGCCACACAGAAACCAAAGTAGAAGCAGCAGCTAGGTAGTCATAATACACAACAAATAGTTGTCTTAAACTTATTGTAAAAAATAAGAATACGTGGTAGTTATGTATTAAGAATGAGCAAGAGGTGGATTCTTATCTTTAAGCAATTTATTTTTAATATACAATCATTTACAATATTAAGATAGCAGCGTTACAAACTTTGATAACAATGAACTAAAATAATATTTTGGATTTTCTCAAATAGGAAAACTAGAATGCTTGGATTTAATTTCTAAAATCAAGTGAATAGAGGAGCATATCTATAGAAGTTGAAAATGTATTATTAAATAGACATGTTCAATCGAGAAAGATGCTTGCAAAAGGTTATAACTTTTAGTCCAAATGAACGCATAATTTCACCCAAATAATACACAATTTCACATAAAAAAACACATTAAAGAACACCAAGCTTACATACATTCGGTTGATTAGACACGGTTGGATGATAAATGCGCTCCATCAACCATCACGCACGTATCATAAACTTATCGTATACCGCACATCATAATCAATCACTTGCTACAATTTAATCTAATTAAAGTATTTTTTTTAATTTATCATTTACCATTTTCCAATATACTCAATTATATATTAATATATCAAATGGTCGCAATAATCTTATCATCACTCATCATAAATAGCTTTTATTCGCTTTTGATGTTGAGCTTCATTACATTCCATCTCAAATGGAAAAAACAATCACTATGTTTGTTTTCATTTCCAAATTATTTTCGAGACAAGTCAAAATATACTCAATGTTTGACATCATTCAAAACCACCTTATTTAGGTGTTTTTAACTATTTTAGCATAAATATATACATATATATATACTCACACATATACATAAATATATATAAAAAAGACATGATTTGACAATGAATAGTAATTTTTGTCTCCCAAAACATAACATTAAACATATAATATTTATTTTAAATTATCTCCAAAAACAAATCCAAACATACATACTATCTCAAACACACACTTATTTATCTTTGTTTTCTCTCTCTATCTCCACAAAACACAACAAAATACTTAGAAAACGAACCCAAACATTATGAATATTTCCCGGCAAACAATTACTATAATTTGGCGATTACCTAACGAGTTGCAACTTTAGAAGAACCATAATCAAATTGCAGTTATATACAGATCAGAAGAACCATAATGATTAACAATGCATTTGTAGTGCATCTACGAGCAAGAATTTTACATTATTCCCATGCATCTTAAAACTTTGGGTTAATTATACTTAGTCCCTCCGAAATTACACTTTCCCCCAAAAAGTTTTGATATTACAATTACACCTCATTCAAAAAATTTATGTTTGATTGTAATTAACCCTAAACTTTTGCCAAAATAAGAACTCTTTTCAAATGCATCCATATATAGTACACAATCTGTAGCAAGAAGCATAGAATCATAAGGGTCACAGAAGGGGAACTTATTGCCATTTATACCACACTTCTGTTTCTACTTTCTCTTACAGACACAGCTGAAGAAGAATCAAACATAGGCAGTTTAAGATTTCCAATACTCCAACAAGAGAACATTTCACGTTCTTGAAAGTGGATCGAAGATGTAAGGTGCAATGATCTCTAGGTGATGAAAGAGTTATAAGTATCGAAATGGTGAGATTCTTGGAATAATATACAGACGGGATGTAAGATTAGTTCCCGTAAAATAAGTAAATCACAAAGTTGAAGTAAATATTACAAGAGCATCAGTTAGAAACTAAAACAACGTAGAACCAACATTAAAATATGTCTTCTGAAACATATGAGGGAGTCGGCTGACCAATAAGAGAATTTTACACAACATGGCCAAGATATCAAGAGTAGTAAACATAATCCATATGAAACGGTTGCTAGATATTTGTTTCTCATATAACAGATTTCCAAACAGCCAATCCATACATAGTCTATGCCAAAGTTGTAACAAGTCAATGTTCAACTATACATGAGAGTCACATCAAGGTAATACAATGTCATTAGAGAATAATACACCAAAACAATATGCACAATTACCTTTGCAGCACTGAGTTACTGAGATACTGGTCAAGCAATGATTCAAGCTAAGGGGCTGCTGCCCGGCTGTCTCTTTTTAATGAATTCTCTTGCCACTTGTTTGGTGCGGCAGGATGGATGCGAGAAAGACGAGCAACAAATGTTTTCTCACTAGAGGCTATTATGGTGGAGAGGGAGTATTCTTTTTCACAAAGACCCTGATCCACGAGCCACTTATGCAATTCGAATCTTGGCTTGATTCGTTGCTCCAAGTCATAACATAGATATCCTGGGAAAACATCGAGATACTGTAGAGACGACTGCATATCATTGCAGAGGAATTCAAGTTTTTTCTCAAGAATGCTTTCGTGCTGGTTAAGAATCTTTCCAGACAACTTCACCATTGCACAAAGTTTTGAGTATTCAATCCCACAGTGAAGAAGGCAATTGAATCGCCGCTGCAGTTGGCTGCTGCTGCTGTTTAATTGGGATAAGGTTTTAACTGCAAACCTATTCTCTCCAAAACCAATGCTATGTAGGAAATTCAGTTTCTGGATTGCATATATGTACGTTCTTTTAGCTCGTAGTCGTATTAAGCTATCCATGTAGTGCTTATCCACGTCGTCCTCCATAGAGCTAATAGCATAAGTAACTAATAAAGAGTGATCCCCTCTCTTCATTTTCTCAAAGAACCATTCACCAAGATCCATTGACCTCATAACATGAGGCAGATTAGCCATCCTATTCCTACCAAAAACATGAGGGTACTTCTGCCGAAGAGATTCCAGTTCTTCTTTCTCTAATCCGAAGTGCTCCAAGAATCCCAAAACTGAAATCACCTGACCCTCCAGATCAAAACCAAAGATTTCCGGTCTTGAAAGAAGAAATAATCCAATTTGATCCTTCTGAACATTCAACTTAGAAAAATACTCAATCTTGCTCATCAAAACCTCTTTCGAGTGCTCAACGAAAATGCTTTTGCTTCTTCCCATCAACTCACCAACCTTTCCCATCTTGCAACCCAAGTCGTAAAACATCCTAACTTTTTCACAAACCTCAAGCACAGCATCCACATTACCCTCGACATAACTCAACAAATCATGATCCAACAACAATACCCTCAAATCACTTAACAAATCATCCATCTCACTGTATAAAACTCTTGGGAAAGCCAAGCAAATACTAATTACACTAACACTATTAAGCCCATAACCACTCTTAATCCCATCAATCTTCCTCTGCAACTCTGAAGGATCCATTTCGAATATCAATGCTTCTTCCTCTTTACACAAAAGCCCCAGTTTACTCCAGGGGAACCCCATCCCCGCCAGAGCACAAACCACATTGAAATGCTTCCAATCGGAAAGAAAAAACGTATTGGGAGGTAAGAGAAAACGTGGGATTCCATTACTGTCGCAATTTAAGCCAATGCTTTCCAAGAAAAAGTCGAGCTCGTTGATGGGATGATACCTGAGGAAACGCTGGAAGGAGTACCCGAAAGTCGACGGCGAGAAGGGAATTTCGGAGACGACTTTCCACAGAGACTGAGGGGAATTGCTGGCGATATGGTCTGCGCATGGAAACGGCAAAGCGCGAGTCGTGTGGAGGTAGTCCGTGAGTGCTTTCTGGAATTCTTGAATGGCTCTACCCCTGTGCTTCCATGGAATTTTTGAGAAGGGTTTGGGGAGATTTGACGTAGTCGGTCTTTTTGAAAAGTGGCGGCGGATAGCGGTGGTGAAGCGGGAGAGTATGGCTGCGGCGGCGGAGGTGGTGGTGGTGCGACGGTGGAACATAGTCTTTCATGGGACCAGGGTTTAAGAATTTTCGGACACTGGGTTTTAGGCTCTTCTCAGTGGGTGAAGGTCAGCTGTTGTTCAAGAAGGTTGTTTTTTTTTTTTTTTTTGCATAAATTTGATAAAATTAAATTAGAAATTATGTTAATTAATTAACAGAAAAAAAAAAGTTAGGGAAATGATTCTTTCTCTTATACTAATAACAATAAAAAAAAAGGTGATGCCTCTAATGGACTTAAACTATTGTCCAGAATTTAGATTGGAGCGCTTATAATCCGAAGAAAAGAGACCTGCAAAGCAATAAATTAGCACTCCAATACTCAAGTCGTTATTGAATTCAAGAAAAGATAAACAAGAAATAAATAATCATAATAAGAAATCGAGTTATGCTCATTAAATCGAAAAAGGTGAACAAATTTGCACAAAAATGTTTGATGAGTACTAGAAAGAATGCTTAGTGAATCCAAACATGTATATATAGAGGGGGTGCCCGGCTTGTTGGGGATCTATCATTTTTCCTGAATTTCAGGAGAGATAGGTTAAGGTAGTTGGATAAGTGGCAAAATACCTCTATTTGTAATTGGATGCGTCCGATGAGAGTGTCCTTTTGCCTGGGGAAACCCTTTACTGGCAGATAGTCTCAACCGCTAGAGAGTCCTAAACTTTAGGGGAATCTTCCTTATTTGGACTATGCCCTTAGGTCTGACATGGTCTGCCGTAGCGGTTGACTGGCGGGACAACTGCAAACTATGTGGAGGGGGGGAAAATTGCCAAGTCCATGGGGTCTTGGGTGGGTTGTCCTTGTCGGGTGATGAGGATGGGTTGAGTCTAGGGGTGCCTTATTCCTTCGTCCTTTGCCCTGGTGTCACAGGCCGCACCTTGGCTAGAGGTCGGCTATGACTTGTGGAGGACGTGCGGGCGACTAGAGGATGTCGGCCAACACGTAGCGATGATGGAGCGCCACCCTGTGCACGAGTAGGAGCTTAATGTGTGAAGCAGAGTGCTTTATCCTTGGATATGCGAGAAAAGTGCACTCCTCGGCCCTTTCAGTGTTCTACTCTTAGAACAAGAGATTATTTTCTTAAACCTATTATAAGGAGGGCATGCAGTGGTGAGCTCCAGCCAGTACTCCACGGGCACGACGGCAGTAGCTTGAGAAGACGTCTGCACTAAATGAGCATCTCTTGGGGGCATGATGGGGGTCTTCAATAACCGGCTCTAGGCAGCTCAAAGAGGAGTGCTAGAGTTCCCGAAGGGCTTGGAAACCTGACGGGCAGCGTAGGGCCAAGATGGCCTATATTGGGCGCCGATACTGCCGAGAGGCTCTGTGTGACACGCAAGGTTGCCCAGCGGGCTGCGAGATATCAGGGGCAACGCCTCTCGTGCAAATGGGTGATTGCGACAAGCATTCCAAGACCTTGTGATCCAACTCATGGAATGTGCTATCGAGTTCTAGCCGTCCATGGGGGTTTGTTGGCTAGAGATGAGCGATCGTGGGACGACGCCACACTGTGGGCGTACTGTGAAGCCAAAGTTGAAAGGCAAGAAGGCATGTCGGGCATGTTGTGTGAGATAACGACGAGATGTCGGCATATTGATTGGGCCTCAGACTTATGATACGATCCTACTCGGGCGAATCATGGAAGGCGGCCCTAATGAGGTCGAGCGCCTAGGATGTATCGAGTGAGTGTTGGGCATGAGATGGGCGTTGCGGGCGCATGAGGTAGAGCCGTAATGCCGAGGCAGAGCGATGATGCTCCTTGCCATTGAGCAATGCGTCGACAGGTTTTGAGATTGTGTACGAGACGCTAAGGCACGAGTGCCGAGAGCCTCAGCGAGTATGGGTATTCTGGATAGGCGAGGGCAAGGGCACGGGGTGCAGCGCAGGGAGGCGTTCAGATGTCGCGCTAGCGAGTTTCAGTGTCGAGGACACGCGACGGACTATCTCTATACTCTGATATGTGCGAAGGCTGATCGAAGCTTAGGCTTAACCTTAGACGTCGCACAGGCGAAAAATATATAAGAATTACATTCCGCTACGAGAAAGAAGAGCACGCTTATGACAGTTGGTATCAGAGCCTCGTTGCCTTCATGGGGCGAGGCGAGTTGGGAACCTGGAGGACGAGACCTCCCAGTCGACAAGTGGCACATGAGCTCTACGTCAGGTATAGACGAGCTGGTATCAGTTGAGACCGTCAGTTGAGACAAAATCATCCCATCTCATAACGAGATGATTTTGGGGGACGTCTGCCACAGAGAGTATGTTGGGTAGAGTCCTTTGTGCACGTTTAGGCTGCTTCAGAGGGCAAGCGGCTACGGTCCAACTTTGTTGTTGTTGATTAGCAGGTGAGTGAACGCCGCAGATGTGTTGGGCGAGCTGTCAACCATGGTCCAAAATTTCTTTTTGGCACATTGATATTCAGATTTAACAGTTCACTTTGCTTCCCTGAGCGAGAGGGGGACATGCCGATGCGTCGGGTGGATTGCGAGAACCACGCTTGCGAGAGAGTGTAGCAACCATGTGTGCGGATTGCCACAAGTCAGGAGGCGGTCTAGGCGACGAGACTGTTTTGCTGGGTGAGATACCACCTTGAGTTGAGAGTGGTGGATGAAGGGTCACCTTCTCATGAGTCTAAAAAACCTTCCAGCAGGGAAGGATGTGCTGAATATTCAGGTGCCGAAGCACAGTTGCACATAAGGTCCGTGAAACAAGCCCCAAGGAAGGAGTGGACGTTGAGACCCCTTTCGTTGTGGGTAGTTGTCAATGCGAGCCGTGTGTGGCCGAGCAGAATTGTGGGATGAAGTGCTATTATGGTAGATGAGGGTGCGTCTAGAGAGAAAGACGGCACGCTTCAAAAACCAAGGAGCATAGGCATCCATTATGTGAGAAAGCCAACTTGTCCGAAGCTTGAGTGGGAGCAGTCCACTAAGCCGTGTGTTGGGTGCTCATCAGGAGCACGAGTTTGAGCTGAATTGAGAAGGTTCCTCGACGGGATTCTGACATGCTGTTCTTTAGTCTAAGAATTTCCGAGGAGGACTACCGTGTGGAGATTTGAGGGGAGCAGCAGGCTCCATCAGCACCATGCCACATGCGCTCGGGTTGAGACTCGAGTTTGACTTTCGCGCAGGCCAGATTTGAAACTTGACGTTACGGCCATGTTGGGGAGCGAGAAACCCCAACCTTGTTGGTGCGGTCGGGACGGGAGTTGAACATCCAATTCTTGTTAGCGATCGGATCGATGCGGGACTTGCGTTTTGAGTTTTGCTGCCGGACGGGGATTCATAGATCCTATCCTTGCAGTTGCAGTCAAGCGCTCGGGCCGAGACATGAGATTGAGTTTTGCGGTCGAGCTAGGACTTGAACTTGGTTGTCGGCCAGATTGATGGCAGAGGCCCCATTTTTGTGTTGGGTTGAGCGAGAACCCTTTTGAAGAGACGTTTGGTGCACGAGCGACGTGGTTCCGATAGTTGGGCATCCGGCCTATATGTATTTGCAAGTGTTTAAGTGTGGTCTACTGCAGAGGCGGGTTTGCGTGTTGCCGAGGACGGCAACACCTTGAGTGGGGGAGAGAGTGTGAAGTGTGTGCAGCACAGACTCCATACTTCATCGTTCCAAGATCAATTCGGGTGTATTCGAGGCACTGTTTTAAGGGAAAACAAACATAGACGCCACACTTCATTCGTTTTAGATCAATTCCGGTGTATATGAGGCACTGTCTTGAGGAACATCAGACACTCCTTTCCTTCCAGATCAATTCGGGTGTATTTGAGGCACTGTCTTGAGGGACATCGGAGATTTCAGAGGCCCACTTGACAAGACTTGGAGCACAGTTGAGAATGTCGGGAAGAGAGTGTAGAGCCAGGCACAGACTTCCGAAGAGAGTGTAGAGTCAGGCACATACTTCCAAAGAGAGTGTAGAGCCAGGCACAGACTTCCGACTTCAGTGAGCAATAGTCGGGAAGAGAGTGTAGAGCCAGGCACAGACTTCCGACTTCAGTAAGCAACAGTTGGGAAGAGAGTGTAGAGTGAGGCACAGACTTCCAACTTTAGCAGGCTACATTGAGAAGAGAATGTAGAGAAAAGCACAGACTTCTAATGTGAGCGACATTGGGGAAAAGAGTGTAGACGAGTACACAGACTTCCAACTTGAGGCGATCATGCAGTGCACTGAGGCACTATTTGCTGAGAGCTACAAGCCAACCTTAGGAAGAGAGTGCAGAGAGAGGCGCAGACTTCTATTTGAGTTTCAGTGTTTAATGAGTGTATCAGAGACACTATGTTTTGTTGGGGAGCTTAGCAACCGATTTGGGAAGAGGGTGTTTACGAGCACAAGGACTTCCTAGGGTTGAGTTGATCACATTAGGTGCAGTAGAGGCATCGTTGTGGGAGATTAAGTGTTGTGCTAGAGAGGCACTTCACGACTGGAGCGCTCGAAAGAGCCGAAGGTCGGTCTGGTGTCGCGAGATATTAAGAGAGAGTATTGGGCACCGCATACACCTCAACCCTTCGTGTATGTGTTAACGAGGACGTCAACAGATCGAGTGGGGTAGGGTGTCACAAGCCGCACCTTGGGCTAGAGGTCGGCTGTAATTTGTGGAGGACGTGCGGGCGACTAGGGGATGTCGGCCAGCACGCAGCGATGATGGAGCGCCACCCTGTACGCGGGTAGGAGCTTAATGTGTGAAGCAGAGTGCTTTATCCTTGGAGATGCGAGAAAAGTGCACTCCTCGACCCTTTCGGTGTTCTACTCTTGGAACAAGAGATTATTTTCTTAAGCCTATTATAAGGAGGGCATGCAGTGGTGAGCTCCAGCCAGCCCTCCCCGTGCACGTCGGTAGTAGCTTGAGAAGACGTCTGTACTGAATGAGCATCTCTTAGGGGCATGATGGGGGCCTTCAAGAGCAGACTCTAGGCAGCTCAAAGAGGATTGCTAGAGTTCCCGAAGGGCTTGGAAACCTGACGGGCAGCGTAGGGCCAAGATGGCCTACGTTGGGCGCCGATACTGCCGAGAGGCTCCATGCGACGCGCAAGGTTGTCCCGCGGGCTGCGAGATATCAGGGGCAACGCCTCTCGTGCGAATGGGTGATCGAGGCAAGCATTCCAAGACCTCATGATCCAACTTATGGAATGCGCTATCGAGTTCTAGCCATCCATGGAGGTCCGTTGGCTAGAGATGAGCGGTCGTGGGATGACGCCGCACTGTGGGTATATTGTGAAGCCAAAGCCGAAAAGAAAGAAAGTATGTCAGGCATGACGTGGGAGATAACGGCGAGATGTCGGCATATTGATTGGGCCTCGGATTTATGATGCGGTCCTACTCGGGCGAGGCATGGAAGGCAGCCATGATGAGGGCGAGCGCCTAGGATGTATCGAGTGAGTATTGGGCATGAGATGGGCGTTGCGGACGCATGAATAGCGCCGTAATGCCGAGGTAGAGCGAGGATGCTCTTTGCCATTGAGCAATGCATCAGAAGGTTCCGAGATTGTATGCGAGACGCTAAGGCACGAGTGCCAAGAGCCTCAACGAGTATGGGCATTCTAGATAGGTGAGCACAAGGGCACGCGGTGCAGTGTAGGGAGGGGTTCAGATGTCGCGCTAGCGAGTTTCAGTGTCGAGGACACGCGACGGACTGTCGCTATACTCTGATATGTGCGAAGGTTGGTTGAAGGTTAGGCGTAACCTTAGACGCCGCACAGGCGAAAAACATATGAGAATTACATTCCGCTGCGAGAAAGAAGAGCATGCCTGTGACACCTGGGTTGCTAGCCCCCTTGGGTTGTCGGGGCAAATGCATTTGGCGGTCCTAGCCCTGGGCCTTGTTACTCTTTTTTGGATTGGGCCTTCTCAAGTCATGCACACCAAAAGGGTTAAGTATATTTTGTACCCCTAAAGTATACCACCTTCATCAATTACCATCTACACTACAAAAACTTTCAATTACCCCCCCCCCCCCTTCCTTCTGATAATCCTTTAAATTAAATTAAACAAAAATGGACAAAAATACGCTTAACTATTGATGATATGATACATTCACTTTAATGCTCTCTATAATTAAATATATCAATCAATTTGACTTTAATTTTTATTTATTTATGATATTAATAAATTAATATTGAATTAATCACATATCGATAAGATCAATGTTAGTACTTTTAAGTTAAAGTAAATTTATGAACTTGTGTTTGTGCATTACACGAAAAATATGTTTAATAACAAAAATATTACAAGTGGTCGTCGAGCCTATTGTTTTGGCACCTAAATGTCAAATGCGGTAATTTGGGAGTTCATGGGGTAATTCTTTTTTTGTCTTTCCGTGTAATATATTATTTCATCCATTGACCTAATCGTAGGTCGAACACGTTAAGCGTGTCAATTAGTGTACAATACCTAGATTTAGACCCAGACCCATTTTTTATAGTTATGACTTATATCCGCACCTAATATTTTTACATTAGATCCAAACTTGAACACATATCTATTGTAATAATTTTTTTTTATTTGGGTAAAGCCAATACCCTAAAATATTTAATGTCCAAAAATGCATTTGTATTTGTTAATTTAAAATTAGAGAATTTATAAACTTTTGCTAATTATTAATACAATTATTTAGGCACTGAAATATACAATAATTATTTTGTACTTAATTAATTTATACAAACCTAGTATTAATTTATAAACATTATAGTTGGATAAACTTTTCAAATTGATTGATATACTTAATAGTAGAGGGTATTGATGGGTGCGGCCCAAGAAGGTCCGGCCCAAGAAGGTCTGGCCCAAGAACAAGCGAAAATGCCTAAGACACCCGTCCACAAATATGGTAGCTCAGGTGGAGGAGGCCCGCTTAGCATAATCCAATATTATAGCCTAAACACTGGATAACTGGCCTAGCACCCGTGTCCATATCCCTCTTTAGAGCACACATGACGCACACTTGGACCCTCCACGTGTACCTTTTGTCTAGCACGGGGGGCTTGTGTTGAGGGAGGTTCCCTCAAGAGCTCCCACTCTTGAATCAGCTAGATTAACTGTAGACTAGGAGTCCACCTCAACCTCGGACTCTCTTCGTCATTTGAATTACGATCCTAATCGTAAGATTACTAAAAGATAAGGACGAATCTTGGCTTATCTCAACCAATCCTATCTATTTACACCAGTATTACGGAGCATGCTAGGTTCCTTGATGAAGAAGGACACTCCTCTATAAATAGAAGTATCTATCTCCTGGCGGGGAGATACCTTCAACAACTGAACTCTGGTTATTCCGCTTCACATCTGTTCTGCACCATTGAACACGATTTTACTTCTCTTTTTCATTATTAAACTTCATTCTTTCAACACGCTTTATTATTTAATTCATCATTTTCTAAATTCAATACTAACTTGGGGGTCGGGGTACTAACATTTTATTTGCAGGTTCTTAACTTTTGTTGGTCAATCTAAGTCCATCACTTGAAGTCCAAATCCATTGAATCCGTGCTAAAATCGCACACATCAAGTGGCGCCATATGAAAGTGAGTAATCATGGAAACCCCTAGCAACACTACAAATAAGCAAAAGGCCATGGAAACCTTTGGAAACAACTAGCCTCTACAAGTCATCGCAGGATCCTCCCTAACTCCAATTGGCGGAGAATCAACTCCAATTCTTCTCGCTCCTAGACCGCCCCCTAGAATGGTGAACCCTATGGATGATCTCCCAAGGCGAAGTACCTCCTCGAAACCACCTCAGGAGAAATTTCCCCAAGTTTGATGGGTGCTATCCAGCAAGTTGTTGCAACTGCAATTCGGGCGCTCACTAGGCTCCTGTGAGGGAAGCTGTCATCCCTGAAGAAGGAATAGAAGGAGGCCCGATAGAGGGAGACACCCTGGGAATAGAACCCAACTGATCGGAGAACATTGACCCCTGCAGCAGTTTCACAGGAGGTCCCCCAACAATGGCTGGCACGTCTGGAGTGCCTCCAGAAAGGTGTCCTAGATGTTCAACATCAAATTGCGGGAGCCTCAGAAGACGACCATAAAGGTATCCCCTTCACTCAAGTAGTGATGGCAGATGAACTTCCAACAAATTGTCGTACTCCCGCCATCGCTGAGTATGACGAGATGAGTAATCCTCAAGAGGATCTCTCACGTTTTGAGGACGCAACTCTCTTGCATAGATACACAGATAGGATCAAATGTCGTGTCTTTGTCACCACATTCGCCAAGGCTGCACAACTAATTCAATCAATTGCCCGTGGGAGCGATAGGTAGTTTTCAAGAGTTTTGATCCCATAACTCAGACCCTTATGGCAGTTGAAGGAAAAGGTCTACTTACTTGTCCTAAGTCATGGAGAGAATCCCTCAACCTCCCAGGTCGGACAAATTCTGTCATTTTCATAATGACTACAGTTATAGCACTAAAGAATGTCGACATATGAAGAACAAGATCAAAAGGCTCATCCAGAATGGATATCTATAGGAGAATGTTTGTTGGGAAAAATCTCGAGGGACGGGGCCATATAGAAAGCAAGAGATTGATAAAGGGAAAGAAGTGAAAGTTTCCAGCTTTGAAGTTCCCTCAAGAGAAGAGCATAAAAGTCCATTTGGAGGCAAGGCTGACTTCAGCGACCCTCCTCATAAATAGGTCATTCAAATGATTGCAGGAGGCCCAAGTGCAAGCGACTCTCATCATGCCTGGAAAGTTCATATCGGAGAAGCACATAGTATAACCATAAAAGAGATATGGGATGTTGGGGCAATAGAGGACCCCCCTCATTCAGTTCGGGAGAGCAGAAAGATTGGGTCCTTAACGCCTTCACAATGATGCTCTAATCATTACAGCATTATTGGCTAACTATGAAGTAGGACGCATCTTTATAGATTCGGGGAGCTTTGGAGATATATGTTTTGGAGAAGCATACGATCAGATACAACTAGGAGACACCCCCTAGAGAAAGTTAACACCACTTTGTACGGATTTACGGGAGAGGTAGTCCACCCTCGGGGCATGGTCTCACTTCCATTGAAGCTTGGTACTGGGACTACTCGTAAGACTTGCTTACAGAAATTTTTAGTAGTGAATACCCCCTCATCATACAATGTCATTGTAGGGAGGCCCACCCTCAATGCTTTTCAAGATATCACATGAAATCAAGTTCCCTACGCCTGGAGGCATAGGAGAAGTATAGGGACACCCCCTCCAATCTTGCAAGTTTTATATGGAAGTTGTGCGTAAAGGGCAAAAAAGAAATAAGGACAAAGTATCTAAGGAGGCAACACCCCTTCGCAAACCAAAGAAAGGGATTACAGAAAACACAGAAAATGAGGGGGCTTCCCCCAAGGTTCAACCGCCCAAAGAATTAATGAATGTTGACCTTATACCTGGAGATCCCGAGAAATTTACACGCATTGGTTCTTAAATGGAGGAGGTGACACGTGAAGAAATAATTCAATATTTACGTCGCAACGTAGACATCTTTGCATGGAACCCCCAAGATTTAGAATGGATCGACCCATCTCAATATAGATCCCAGCATCAAGTCGGTGAAATAAAAGAAGTGACACTTCGGGCCTGAAAAAGATAAAATAATCCAAAGCATTCAGATTTCAACAACACAACTAATTTCGTGAGAATTGTGCTACATGATAACTCTGCAATTATCATGATTTTATAGCTATTTAATCTTTCTTTTTAAGCCAAAACATCCCTAATTATGTGATTTTATTGCATATTCAGCAAAAAAGGAAGATTACAAGGAAATTTCTGCAGAATTGACAAAGCATACCCACGCTTAGGGGAGTGGTCAACTCGGGATAAGGATAAGCACGAGCAATTTCCGCAAGAGATAAAGGAATCAAGTGTTTAGATTTAGACAGGATTCTTTAAAGCTTATCTTTTGTAATTTATTTACCTTTTTAGAGTTTATCAAGTATCTATCCCCCCACTACGTCTAGATTCGTAGGAGACTTTTATTATAAATAGGGGGGATCTCTTCATTTGAGGGAGTCAGTTATTAGTTAGAACTCTATAGAATTCTTTGTTTATCCTTTCTCTTTTATTTTTATTTTATAACCGGAATTAATGGAATTCCACTTTTTAGTGGGTTCTTCCATTAATATGTCCGACTAAATTCCTTATTTTCTGGTTAAGGTATAGTGATTGTTTGATTCCCATTATGTTGTGAGATCTAATCTGCGTTCTACACTTGTCAAACAAATATTCATGCTATTCTCTATGCTTTAATTACAAACGTCTGATTTATGAATGATTCGGCCGGTTGTTCATTATCAAGAAGGTTTGCTTAGCTAATTGGACTTTATAAATCCGTGTAATTGTTTATTTAGTTCAATGCTAGTAGCAACGTAGCATGATTAATTGCGTCACAGTAGTTAGTTATGTTATGGGGAATGCATGATCTAGTTTAAACGAATTATCCTCATAGGAGTTTGTTGATTAGAATCAGGCCTTTCTAATTCTTAATGTTGTTAATAGATTAAATCTTGTGGACGTTCCCAGGGTTGTCTGTTAATTAGGGATCTAGCCAACGGTCGTACCTTGGCTAACGAAAAGGTAAGGAAAGGTGAGGTTGTTAGGTCGTACCAACAACCATAACTGGTTTATTTGTCCATACATGTGTTATTCTTGCATCAATGATCAACTCACAAGAATCAAGCATAATCCTAGCCTTAACCGAAAAATCTCCCTCTTATATCTTCATCAGGTATTTTTAATTATTTATTTAGTTTTCAATCACTTCTTTTTATCATCAATCTTCCCCCATTATTTTCTATTTTTCTCAAAGAAATCAACTTAAAGTCAATCTCTGTGGATCGACCCTACTCCCACTTTCACAAGTGTAGTAGGAATTATTTTTGGTGATTTCGACACTCAATCACTACAAGACTATCCAACTACCTCCCCAAAAATCAAGCACAAGCACAAAGCATAACATACCTTCCCCACACCAAGCACATACATTGTCCTCAATGTATGTACACAGACCCCTAAAATAAGAAAATGAAAAGTAAATAGAAAGAGAGCACGTCCCTGAAATTTGGGATGGTGTGAAGGTCTCTTAGACAGAGGGTGGCGGAGGTGGAGGCAATGATGGATGGGGGTTGTGCTGGAAGAAGCCTTCCATTTGGGCCCCACTGTCCTTGGTTGAACCATGGTGAGGAGATGTGTGATGGGTGAATTGTTGTGTATATGTGAAAAATATATTATTCACCAACTTTAGAAAGCAAAATGATCAAAGGTAATGTCATATTTCATAACATGTTGAAGGCACATGTATTCACATACTTGTACAGATGTTAAATTATGTATGAGATAACACTCGCAAAGCAAAATCAACAAGTTAGAAACTGTAAACAAGAGAGTTGTGTAGAGAGAAGAAGAAATATGTAGGAGCCATCAAAATCATAAAAGGGTTACATTCATTCTCATACTAGATCCTGCACTGAGTAATGAGCAATATTTTGATCAATTAAGCTCAAGTAATCTATGTCTATATTACACATAAAAATCGTGAATGATAACTTAATACTCTTTTCAATAATAAATAAAAAACTATTGAAAAATAAAGTTTTAACAGAAAAATAAACTATTTAAGAACCCTAGTATCCTTTAAACTACAAAAATAAAAGTGTGAACAGACATTCATACCCCATAAGGACTTATTAATAACTCATGAAAAGATATTAACAATAACTACAGGACGTCATATTGATTTCCATAAAAATAAATTTTAGTTTGAAGTGAATTATATAAATTATTAATTTTAATAATATAGACAAACATATGCGATTCTCTAAAATTAAAATGAGAAAATCATGAAATAATGTGATAATTGGATTACTGATTTGATGTATTAATTGCTTCTTTTCCTATCTTCATTTCAAAGTTACACACATGAAAGAATCTTGAGGTTGGTCTTAAAATAGAGTTGGACTGGACGCTACATCAATCCATAAATAGATGCCAATTGCTAAGAAATATAATGGATTCATCTCACTAGGTTTCTATAATCAAGTAAAAGAGCGCATACTAGTGTATTGTTAACAATAATGTTATCTATCAAAGTAGCAAAGCTAAATCAAATCAAAACTCACATGCGCTCCAACTTCCCATGATTAACAAAAAAAAACTCATCATGTTTTATAGCTGAGTCATCAACCTGGAAATAGTCGCCCCATCCATAAAGAAAATTTATTTACTCACTAATGATGTAAATACCAGACATGATGAGAATAATAAACAGATTGCACAACGGAATGCAGCTAAGCAACGAAGAAGCAAGACCATCAATGAAGGAATCCTCCGTATCATACTCATTATCATCAGGCACATCATCCAGAAGAACATCTTCCTCTTTACTACTTCCATGACCCTACAAATTTCGCACATCACATAAATAAGGGAAAAGTATTATTTTAGTCCGCTAAGTATGCCTAATTTTAATTTTAGTCCGATAACTATGTCCATTTTTGTTTAGGTCCAGTAACTTACGAAATTGCTTACTTTTAGTCCTCTGGTAGATTTTCGGACAATTTTACCCCTATGCAACTTTTGAAAGACAGTTTTAGTCCATATGCTCTCATAGGGGTAAAATTATCCGAAAATATGCCAGAGGACTAAAAATAAGCAATTTCGTAAGTTACTGGACGTAAACAAAAATAGACATAGTTATTGAACTAAAATTAAAATTAAGCATATTTAGCGGACTAAAATAATATTTTTCCCATAAAAAATATAGAAGCATAACCGTGTAATTACAAATTAATAGTCTAATTAAGCAATTAATAAGCATATTTCACAACGCCACAAACATTAGATCTGTAATGTGTGCCTCTCTTTGCAGTGTACCTAACATGAATCTGTCAAGTGTGTATATTCACTAACCAAAAAAGTACTAAAAGTTCAATCTACAATAAACTACCATTTTATTATTTAAAAAAAAAAATCCAACATTATCATAATTGCACCAAATAATCAACAACAACCAACGGAAATTAACAGTGATGGATTTTTTACTAATCAATAAAATATTAAATTTGCTAGCAGAAATCCAACTTTAAACTTCAATATGAAATAACATTCATTAATATACAAATCATACCTAAGTAACCCAATGACAGTTTGCAAAGCTCCAGTAGCTAGGAACTCTTTCTTAATATTAGGAGATGAGTGGACAAGATTTCCAATAACACCAACCTGATCATTAGGATTAGCAGTTGTATGAGCATTAGGGGGTAGAAACTCAAACAAGTACGAGGACATAATTAAAGAACAAAAAGATATAATAGTAGGCCACCGCTTCATAGTGTATTGCAGCATCTTCAAACCTCAGCATTAGTATATGAGTAGGTAATGCATTGCATTTCACAATCTGAAATTAGTCAAAAAAAAAAATAGGAAAAAATATTTTTTTAGTCCGTTAAGTATGCCCAATATTAGTTTTAGTCCTATAAGTATGCCCATTTTTTATTAACTCCAGTAACTTGCAAAATTGATTAGTTTTAGTCCTCCGATCGATTGGAATTATAATTTGCGCAAGAAAAGTGATATGGCATGACACCTAGATGCGTTTTTGTTGATTTATAATTCTATGTGGCTAAAATTATGATGTGGAAGACAAGTTGGCAATCTTTTGGAGGGAAGAAAGGTAACTTTTCTTCTCTCCAAACTTGCACAAAAGATGGCCAACTTCTCTTCCACATCATAATTTTAGCCACATAGAATTATGAATCAACAAAAACGCATCTAGGTGTCATGCCATATCACTTTTCCGGCGCAAATTATAACTCCAACCAATCGGAGGACTAAAACTAATCAATTTTGCAAGTTACTGGAGTTAATAAAAAATGGGCATACTTATAAGACTAAAATTAAAATTGGGCATACTTAACGAACTAAAAAAACATTTTTCCCAAAAAAATATTAGAAGAGGTAGAGGAGAAAACAATCACATACTATATCAGTAACTGAAGTAAACAAAAACCTGATTTTCGTTCTCATCATTTTTAAAAGCAAGGGTTCGAAGGGCTCCAGCCGTTGCTCTCTGCACCATTGGTTCAGCAAATTCAAGCAACTCAACAAGTGGACGGATACCACCTTCAATCCTAAGCACATAATTTAGGATTTAATGGCATGCAGAACTTACATATCCGATCACATAGGATAAGCATAAAAGAAAACCAACCTAACACGGAATCTGCTATTTTCTTGTGCAAGCTTAGTGTTTGCATCAGCTGCTCTCCTAATAACACCACTTACTGCCTAAGAGTTTAGACCATTCCTATGTTTCCAGAAGCGGTCTGCATCAACAATGAGTTGCTAATGCTCTGGCTGTGACACAAAAGTGATGAGTAGACAAATTAGGTAAGACGGATCAACATATTCAATCTTCAACTGTGATGGGATCTTTCTTAGTTCTACATCATCCTTTTCATAATCAAAAAATGTATATTAGGTGTGGGAATAGGAGAATATGTTGTCGGAAAGTTATCTGAGGATGTCGTGATAAGGTAGACAGTTATATTTCCGATAAATGCAAGTATATAATGGTAGGGACTACTATACACAAAAACTCATCCTTCTGGCGTACATTCGAATTTTCTTGTTTATAGTCTGATGCACAAAACAAACATAATAGAATTCTGTTATTGAAACGGAAATGAAAGACTGCAAGGACTATGTACA
Source organism: Sesamum indicum (assembly GCF_026168435.1). Classification (NCBI taxonomy): domain Eukaryota; kingdom Viridiplantae; phylum Streptophyta; class Magnoliopsida; order Lamiales; family Pedaliaceae; genus Sesamum; species Sesamum indicum. Next base: position 3,136,445 of record NC_142667.1, on the reverse strand, counting down.
AAGACTTCAAAACATAAGGGGAGAATGGTTTTGAGAATGGCATAAAACTGCCTTAGGTTTCTACATCGTTCATTGCTTCGTAAAGAGAATGGCTCCCTTCTTTAGTAGAATTGCAGGAACACCTGTAACTAACCCTCAGCTAGCAAGGCATCTATGAGTTCATCAGAAAGTAAACCAAAAAATAGCTGACTTAAGTTGGACAAACAGAAAAAATATCTAACTTAGGACATACAAAAATCAAACTAATTTGACATACTACAATTGAGTCTTTCAAATAATTAATAGTGAAAATACAACAGAGCATGTAAGGAAGCAATCACGAACGACCACAAAACCTTGCCTCGTGGACCTATTGATAGAGGAACATTAACAAAAGCGAGCCGTATATATGGCATACAACCTACAACGTAAACAGAAAGTGAAACACTCACCATGTTAGGATCCAATGTGTCGTAGCGTACAAGCCATATAAGTCTTGGGGAACCTCAATATGCTTAACAATAACATTTTCTAGCATGTTTTAGCACTCCTAAATATGAATACAGCAATAGAAATAGGAAGAAGATTGAAGGACGCACATCTCTAACACATCTGTAGATTTACCGCACATACATGAGATATTGCATGGCATGCAAGGGGTTACTGAATAGAAAATAACAGTTCAAGAGATGGTGGCTAATATAATACTTAATACTTTTGAGATTGAGTTTATGAGAATTATCCTTAAAATATATTACATCTTAATTATGCTTCCAGCATATTTTCTCCAGAGGAACATTAACAAAAGCCAGCCGTGTATGTGGCATACAACCTAAAACATAAACAAAATTAAGTTAAAAACTCACCATGTCAGGATCCAATATGTCAATAGCGTACAAGCCATATCAGTCTTGGGGAACCTCAATATGTGTATCAGTATCTAAGGTCACTGATCTACCTGTTTCAAGCATGTTTTAGCACTCCAAAAAATGTATACAGCAACAGAAACAAGAAGAAGATTAAAGGACGCGAGTCTCTAACACATCTGTAGATTTACCACATATACGTGAGATATTGTATGGCATGCAAGGGGTTACTGAATGAAAATAACAATTGAAGAGATGGTGGCTAATATCATACTTTTGAGATTGAGGTCATGAGAATTATTCTTAAAATATATTACATCTTAATTATACTTTCAGCATATTTTCTCCATAAACTAAAGACTGCACTACATTCTTTGTATGCAAAAAATATTTTCCAAATTGAAAAAATACCCAACAAAATATGAGCTTGACGCAACAAATCAATATCTACTTAATCTATATCAGTTACCAGGTCCAAGAAGCAAGACATCCACGGAAGACATGCTTACTTTTGGGCAAATGCCATATAACCAAGTCCATACAATGTTGAGTCCTTGCCATTCTGTCCTGAATTTAGCAATTTTTTGCACAATCAACAATTTTGCGATATATAAGATCGCATAAAACAACTGAAACCAAAAACAATTGATCACGCCTAGTGAGTATGTGCAATACCCTGTGTCTTAACCTTTTGACAAATCTTGATACCGAGAATAATATCAATGTATGTCACATATCCAATTAAAATTTCAGATATTTTGCTATGCTGGAGTGTTGAATTTTGGTTGTATTTTACCTTTTCCTCACTGGAGTATAAGAACCAAACATGGGCTTGTTCTCAAAAACAACATGAGGACAATCCTTTTTGATGGGTGTCCACAATAATCCTCTAGGAAATGACAAGAATACACTTCATTAAGGGCATTAGAGTCCTTTCGCCATAGGATCCGCGCCTTTTTGTAACGGGCGGGTCGCGGAGGACCCGACCCGGTTCGAACAAACACCTTGAAGACCCGGACAATCAGAACCATCCGATCAGGATGTGAGCCAGTAGGATAAGGCCACGTGGCCCAGTCAACAGTGTCCAGCTGCGCTCTATAAATAGACCCCGAAACGCCGTTATTAAGGTAACTATTACGCATTTATTAAGATCGAACTTTGAGATAGCATCATTTTCTCTCGATCAACCTAACTTGAGCGTCGGAGGATCATTGTCGGGGACGTGCCCGACGAGCTCACGGTTCTTGTTTTATTCTCAGGGAACCCAAAATCTGATTTTGGAAGAGTTAGCTGTCTGAGTTGAGATCGTTTCACGAGATCGCGGATTTCGACCCGGATCACTTTTAAATCTTATGGTCATTTTTTTCCTTTTTGTTTCTTTGCTTTTTCTGTGAGAACCATATCAAGAATTCAAGAATTTAGAATTATTCCAGAGAAAAACAGGGCCAAATGAAGAATAGACGACCAAAGATTCAAAAAATTAAAAAGTATTACCCAAGAAATAAAAATAAAGCTAAAGAGACTCAATAATAAATTCAAGAAAGTGGAGAAATTGAGGAACATTTTAACAGTGGCAAGATCGAAGCGAGACCCGAGCTTGTCCTGAAACTCGTGATCGGTTGCAAGAATCCGCACTCAGACCCGCTCCTTAATACAGGTCTTGTTATTGACTGCATTGAGAATAGAACCGGCGAAGCCAACTTGGTTGACCATGGGGTCGACGTAGGACTAATCAACCAAAACTGCACATTCTCCTAACCGAAGACTGATGGAGAAGGCCTGGGGTTGGTCGGAAAAGATTCATGCCATTGACAGGAGTCCAATCTCAGCGCTAGTCGCCAACGACGGTGAGGACAGAGGAAAGTGAGAAAATCGTAGAAAAAAGGTTTGTGTTGCAGCCTAAATACACGAGTGCGGGCGCGTGGGTTATCGGAAAATAATGGGGTTGGGCGGCGAGAGGTCGCCGGAGTGTCGGAAGCGAGTCGCCGGCGGTGGTCGCTTGCAACTGTGGCTGGAAGTGAAGATCAACTTCTACGAGAGCGAGAGAGAGAGAGAGGGGAAAAAACCTTTGTAGTAGAGAAAAGAAATCTGGCAATGGAGAAATACCTGATACAATTTATAATTAGCAAGTTTAGAAAAAGGCCAATTGTCATTTTGCACCCTTCAATTAAATTTATTTTACCTTGTGCACAATTAAATTCCAGTTTGCACTCTCTAATTATTAATTTCTTGACAAATTACACGCTATGTCCAAAATATAATTGGGGTTATTTTTATATTTTGTGAATAATGAAATTTAAAAGAAAATACTAAGAAACATCTCATCTAATAACAAATATTATTCTGAAATGTTAAATTAATTATGAATTTAAAATACATATTGCTGAATATTTTTATGGTATTTAAATTTTTGTAATAAATATTTATTATTTACATACTTTAACATACATATCGAAAAAATTATATACAACCACTCTGTCCTAAATTTAGCAACTTTTTGCACAATCAACGATTTTGTGATATATAAGATCTCATAAAACAACTAAAACCAAAGACGATTGATCACGCCTAGTGAGTATGTGCAATACCCTGTGTCTTAACCTTTTGACATATCTTGATACCGAGAATAATATCAATTATCACACATCCAATTAAAATTTTAGATATTTTGCTATGCTGGAGTGTTGAATTTTGGTTATATTTTACCTCTCCTCACTCGAGTATAAGAACCAAACATGGACTTGTTCTCAAAAACAACATGAGGACAATCCTTTTATGTCTAGTTGTCATTTTTTTATTCTTTTTGTTTCTTTTTTAATTCAAGAATTTAGAATTATTCCAGAGAAATACAGGGCCAAATGAAGAATAGACGACCAAAAATTCAAAAAATTAAAAAGTATTACCCAAGAAATGAAAATAAAGCTAAAGAGACTCAATAATAAATTCAAGAAAGTGGAGAAATTGCGGAACATTTAGCAGTGGCAGGATCGAAGCGAGACCCGAGCTTGTCCTGAAACTCGTGATCGGTTGCAAGAATCCGCACCCAGACCCGCTCCTTAATATAGGTCTTGTTATTGACTGCATTGAGAATAGAACCAACGAAGCCAACTTGGTTGAGCATGGGGTCGACGTAGGACTAATCAACCAAAACTGCACATTCTCCTAACCGAGGACTGACGGAGAAGGTCGAGGGATGGTCGGAAAAGATTCATGCCGTTCACAGGAGTCTGATCTCAGCGTTGGTCGCCAACGAAGGTGACGGACAGAGGAAAGTGAGAAGATCGTTGAAAAAGGGTTTGTGTTTTAGCCTAAAGAAACGAGTGCGGGCACGTGGGTTATCGGAAAATGATGGGGTTGGGCGGCGAGAGGTCGCCGGAGTGTCGGAAGCGGGTCGCCGACGGTGGTCGCTTGCAACTGTGGCTAGAAGTGAAGATCAACTTCTACGAAAGCGAGAGAGAGAGGGTAAAAAACCCTTGTAGCAGGGAGAAGATATCTGCCATTGGAGAAATAGCTGATATAATTTTTAATTAACGAATTTAGAAAAAGGCCAATTGTCATTTTGCACCCTTCAATTAAATTTATTTTACATTGTGCACAATTAAATTGCAGCTTGCACCCTCTAATTATTAATTTCTTGTCAAATTACATGCTATGTCTAAAATATAATTGGGGTCATTTTTATATTTTGTGAAAAATGAAATTTAAAAGAAAATACTAAGCAACTTCTCATCTCATAACAAATATTATTTTGAAATGTTAAATTAATTATAAATTTATAATACATATTGCTGAATATTTTTGTGGTATTTAAATTTTTGTAATAAATATTTATTATTTACATACTTTAACATACATATCGAGAAAACTATATACAACCATTATGGCCTGAACTTAGCAACTTTTTGCACAATCAATGATTTTGCGATATATAAGATCGCATAAAACAATTGAAACCAAAGACAATTGATCATGCCTAGTGAGTATGTGCAATACCATGTGTCTTAACCTTTTGACAAATCTTGATACCGAGAATAATATCAATATATGTCACACATCCAATCAAAATTTCAGATATTTTGCTATGCTGCAGTGTTGATTTTTGGTTATAATTTACCTTTTCCTCACTGGAGTATAAGAATCAAACATGGGCTTGTTCTCAGAAACAACATGAGGACAATCCTTTTAAGTTTGATTGTCAGTTTTTTTTCCTTTTTCTTCTTTGCTCTTTCTATGAGAACCATATCAAGAATTCAAGAATTTAGAATTATTCCAGAGAAAAACAGGTCCAAATGAACAATAGACGACCAAAAATTCAAGAAATTAAAAAGTATTACCCAACAAATTAAAATAAAGCTAAAGAGACTCAATAATAAATTCAAGAAAGTGGAGAAATTACGGAATATTTACCAGTGGCAAGATCAAAGCGAGACCCAAGCTTATCCTGAAACTCGTGATCGGCTACAAGAATCCGCACCCATACTCGCTCCTTAATACCAGTCTTGTTATTGACTGCATTGAGAAAAGAACCGGCGAAGCCAACTCGGTTGAGCATGAGGTCGATGTAGGACTAATCAACCAAAACTGCATATTCTCCAAACCGAGGATTGATGGAGAAGGTAGGGGGCTGGTCGGAAAAGATTCATGCTGTTGACGGGAGTCCGATCTCAGCGCTGGTCGCCAGCGATGGTGACGGACAGAGGAAAGTGAGAAGATCGTTGAAAAAAGGGTTTGTGTTGCAACCTAAAGACGCGAGTGCGGGAGCGTGAATTATCGGAAAATGATGGGGTTGGGTGGCGAGAGGTTGCCGGAGTGTCGGAAGCGGGTCGCCGATGGTGGTCGCTTGCAACTGTAGCTGGAAGTGAAGATCAACTTCTACGTGAGCAAGAGAGAGACGGTAAAAAACCCTTGTAGTAGAGAGAAGAAATCTGGCATTGGAGAAATACCTGATACAATTTTATATTAACAAGTTTAAATAAAGGCCAATTGTCATTTTGCAACCTTCAATTAAATTTATTTTACATTGTGCACGATTAAATTGCAGTTTGCACCCTCTAATTATTAATTTCTTATCAAATTACACGTTATGTCCAAAATATAATTGGGGTCATTTTTATATTTTAAGAATAATGAAATTTAAAAGAAAATACTAAGCAACTTCTCATCTCATAACAAATATTATTCTGAAATGTTAAATTAATTATAAATTTATAATACATATTGCTGAATATTTTTATGGTATTTAAATTTTTGTAGTAAATATTGCTGAATATTTTTATGGTATTTAAATTTTTGTAGTAAATATTTAATACTTACATACTTTAACATACATATTGAATAAATTATATACAACCATTCTGTTCTGAATTTAGCAACTTTTTGCACAATCAACGATTTTGTGATATATAAGATCGCATAAAACAATTGAAACCAAAGACAATTGATCACGCCTAGTGAGTATGTGCAGTACCCTGTGTCTTAAGCTTTTGACAAATCTTGATACCGAGAATAATATCAATGTATGTCGCATATCCAATTAAAATTTCAGATATTTTGCTATGCTGGAGTGTTGAATTTTGGTTATATTTTACCTTGTCCTCACTGCAGTATAACAACCAAACATGGGCATGTTCTAAAAAACAACATAAGGACAATCCTTTTAAGTCTGATTGCCATTTTTTTTTCTTTTTATTTTTTTTTCTTTGGTTTTTCTATGAGAACCATATCAAGAATTCAAGAATTTATAATTATTCCAGTGAAAAAGAGGTCCAAATGAAGAATAGATGACAAATAATTCAAGAAATTAAAAAGTATTACCCAAGAAATGAAAATAATGCTAAATAGACTCAATAATAAATTGAAGAAAGTGGAGAAATTGTGGAATATTTACCAGTGGCAGGATCGAAGCGAGACCCGAGCTTGTCCCGAAACTCATGATCCACTGTAAGAATCCGCCCCCAGACCCATTCCTTATTACCGATCTTGTTATCGACTGTATTCAGAATACAACCTGCGAAGCCAACTGGGTTGACCATAGGGTCGACGTAGGACTAATCAACCAAAACTGCACATTCTCCAAACCGAGGACTGATGGAGAAGGCTGGGGGATGGTTGGAAAAGATTTATGTCGTTGATGGGAGTTCGATCTCAGTGTTGGTCGCCAGCAACGGTGATGGACAGAGGAAAGTGAGAAGATAGTTGAAAAAAGAGTTTGTGTTGCAGCCTAAAGACTCGAGTGCATTCGCGTGAGTTATTGGAAAATGATGGGGTTGGGTGGCGAGAGGTCGCCGGAGTGTCGGAAGAGGGTCGCCGGCGGTGGTCGCTTGAAACTGTGGCTGGAAGTGAAGATCAACTTCTACGAGAGCGAGAGAGAGGGAGGGGAAAAAACCCTTTGTAGTAGAGAAAACAAATCTGGCATTGGAAAAATACCTGATAAAATTTTTAATTAACAACTTAAAAAAACGCCAATTGTCATTTTGCACCCTTCAATTAAATTTATTTTACATTGTGCACAATTAAATAGCATTTTGCACCCTCTAATTATTAATTTCTTGTAGAATTACACGCCATGTCCAAAATATAATTGGGCTCATTTTTATATTTTGTGAATAATGAAAGTTAAAAGAAAATACTAAGCAACTTCTCATCTCATAAAAAATATTATTTTCAAATGTTAAATTAATTACAAATTTATAATACATATTGCTGAATATTTTTATGGTATTTAAATTTTTGTAATAAATATTTATTATTTACATACTTTAACATACATATCGAAAAAATTATATACAACCATTCTGTCCTGAATTTAGCAACTTTTTGCACAATCAACGATTTTGCGATATATAAGATCGCATAAAACCACTGAAACCAAAGACAATTGATCACGCCTAGTGAGTATGTGCAATACTCTGTATCTTAACCTTTTCACAAATCTTGATACCGAGAATAATATCAATGTATGTCACACATCCAATTAAAATTTCAGATATTTTGCTATGCTGGAGTGTTGAATTTTGGTTATATTTTACCTTTTCCTCATTGGAGTAAAAGAACCAAACATGGGTTTGTTTTGGTTCTCAAAAACAACATGAGGACAATCCTTTTAAGTCTTGATGAGGGTGATTTATCTAAAGACAAATTTTCCCTTCAGTAAGGGCAAAGTGGACTGCCAGCACAGAATATCTCTAAAAAGGCAAGAATCCCACTAAGTACTCCTGTAGCAAAATTAACGGCTTCAATTAAGGAACATCAATTAGCCGCGATCCGGGAGCATGATCTGAACACAATTACTGTTTATTAGCACTTACCAAATATACATTGGGACAATCTATAAATATATTGGGATATATTCATTAAAAGATAATGTTCATATATACTAAGAAAATCATTCAATCTATCCATTTTTCTAACATCAAAACTCTAATTTGGGCGTCGGAGTGTCTTCGTAGGGGACCAACCCGACTAGCCTAACCGCTTCTATGTTCTCAGAATTATAGGTCTGTTCGAGGAATTGATTACAGTAGCCGGGCGAGTTCGTGATAACTTTTTTTGGACAGATCAAGTCTGATTGTCATTTTTTTGCTCTTTTTGTTTCTTTTCGTTTCTTTGCTTTTTTATATGAGAACCATATCAAGAATTCAAGAATTTAGAATTATTCCAGAGAAAAATAGGGCCAAATGAAGAATAGACGACAAATAATTCAAGAAATTAAAAAGTATTACCCAAGAAATGAAAATAAAACTAAAGAGACTCAATAATAAATTCAAGAAAGCGGGGAAATTGCGGAATATTTACCAGTGGCAGGATCGAAGCGAGACCCCAGCTTGTCCCGAAACTCATGATCGACTGCAAGAATCTGAACCCAGTCCGACTGCATTGAGAATAGAACCGGCGAAGCCAACTTGGTTGAGCATGGGGTCAACGTAGGACTAATCAACAAAATCTGCACATTCTCCAAACCAAGGACCGATGGAGAAAGCTGGGGGATGGTCGGAAAAGATTCATGCCGTTGACAAAAGTCCGATCTCAGCGCTGGTCGCCAGCGACGGTGATGGAAAGAGAAAAGTGAGAAGTTCGTTGAAAAAAGGGTTTGTGTTGCAGCCTAAAGAAGCGAGTGAGGGCGAATAGGTTATCGGAAAATGATGGGGTTGGGCGGCGAGAGGTCGGCGGAGTATCGAAAGCGAATCGTCAGCGGTGGTCGCTTGCAACTGTGGCTGAAAGTGAAGATCAACTTCTACGAAAGCGAGAGAGAGAGAGAGGAAAAAACCTTTGCAGTAGAGAGAAGAAATCTGGCATTGGAGAAATACTTGATACAATTTTAAATTAACAAGTTTAAAAAAAGGCCAGTTGTCATTTTGCACCCTTCAATTAAATTTATTTTACATTGTGCACAATTAAATTGCAGTTTGAACCCTCTAATTATTAATTTCTTGTCAAATTACATGCTATGTCCAAAATAAAATTAGGGTCATTTTTATATTTTAAGAATAATGAAATTTAAAAGAAAATACTAAGCAACTTCTCATCTCATAACAAATATTATTCTGAAATGTTAAATTAATTATAAATTAACAATGAATATTTTTATGGTATTTAAAATTTTTGTAATAAATATTTATTACTTATATACTTTAACATACATATCGAAAAAACTATATACAATCATTCTGTCCTGAATTTACCAACTTTTTGCACAATCAACGATTTTGTGATATATAAGATCGCATAAAACAACTGAAACCAAAGACAATAGATCACGCCTAGTGAGTGTGTGAAATACCCTGTGTCTTAACCTTTTGACAAATCTTGATACCGAGAATAATATCAATGTATGTCACACATCCAATTAAAATTTCAGATATTTTGCTATGCTGCAGTGTTGATTTTTGGTTATATTTTACCTTTTCCTCATTGGAGTATAAGAATCAAACATGGGCTTCTTATCAGAAAAAACATGAGGACAATTCTTTTTAAGTTTTATTGTCATTTTTTTTTCTTTTTTTTCTTTGCTTTTTCTATGAGAACCATATCAAGAATTCAAGAATTTAGAATTATTCTAGAGAAAAATAGGCCCAAATGAACAATAGACGACCAAAAATTCAAGAAATTAAAAAGTATTACCCAAGAAATTAAAATAATGCTAAAGAGACTAAATAATAAATTCAAGAAAGTGGAGAAATTACGGAATATTTACCAGTGGCAGGATCGAAGAGAGACCCGAGCTTGTCTCGAAACTCGTGATTCGCTACAAAAATCCACACCCATACTCGCTCCTTAATACAAGTCTTGTTAACGACTGCATTGAGAAAAAAACCGGCGAAGCCAACTCGGTTGAGCATGATGTCGACGTAGGACTAATCAACCAAAACTGCTCATTCTCCAAATCGAGGACTGATGGAGAAGGCAGGGGGATGGTCGGAAAAGATTCATGATGTTGACGGGAGTCCGATCTCAGCGTTGGTCGCCAGCGACGGTGATGGACAAAGGAAAGTGAGAAGATCGTTGAGAAAAGAGTTTGTGTTGCAGCCTAAAAACACGAGCGCAGGAGCGTAGGTTATCGAAAAATGATGAGGTTGGGTGGCGAGAGGTCGCCGGAGTGTCGGAAGTGGGTCGCCGGCGGTGGTCGCTTGCAACTGTGGCTGGAAATGAAGATCAACTTCTACTAGAACGAGAGAGAGAGAGGGGAAAAAACCCTTGTAATAGACAGAAGAAATCTTGCATTGGAGAAATACCTAATACAATTTTATATTAACAAGTTTAAAAGAAGGCCAATTGTCATTTTGCAACCTTCAATTAAATTTATTTTACATTGTGCACGATTAAATTGCAGTTTGCACCCTCTAATTATTAATTTCTTGTCAAATTACACGCTATGCCAAAATATAATTGGGGTCATTTTTATATTTTAAGAATAATGAAATTTAAAAGAAAATACTAAGCAACTTCTCATCTCATAACAAATATTATTCTGAAATGTTAAATTAATTATAAATTTATAATACATATTGCTGAATATTTTTATGGTATTTAAATTTTTGTAATAAATATTTATTACTTACATACTTTAACATACATATCGAATAAAATTATATACAACCATTTTGTTCTGGATACAACAACTTTTTGCACAATCAACGATTTTGCGATATATAATATCGCATAAAACAACTGAAACCAAAAGACAATTGATCACGCCTAGTGAGTATGTGCAATACCCTATGTCTTAAGCTTTTGACAAATCTTGATACCAAGAATAATATCAACGTATGTCACACATCCAATTAAAATTTCAGATATTTTGCTATGCTGGAGTGTTGAATTTTGGTTATATTTTACCTTGTCCTCACTGCAGTATGACAACCAAACATGGGCATGTTCTCAGAAACAACATGAGGACAATCCTTTTAAGTCTGATTGTCATTTTTTTTTCTTTTTGTTTCTTTTTGTTTCTTTGCTTTTTCTATGAGAACCATATTAAAAATTCAAAAATTTAGAATTAATCTAGAGAAAAATAGGGCTAAAGAATAGACGATCAAAAATTCATGAAATTAAAAAGTATTACCCAAGAAATGAAAATATAGCTAAAGAGACTCAATAATAAATTCTAGAAAGTGGAGAAATTGGGGAATATTAACCCGTGGCAAGATCGAAGCGAGACCGGAGCTTGTCCCGAAACTCGTGATAGGCTGCAAGAATCTGCACCCAGACCCGCTCCTTAATACCGGTCTTGTTATTGACTGCATTGAGAATAGAACCTGCGAAGCCAACTAGGTTCAGCACAGGGTCGACGTATGACTAATCAACTAAAACTGCAAATTTTCAAAGCCAGGGATTGATAAAGAAAGTCGGGGGATGATCGAAAAAGATTCATGCTGTTGACGGGAGTCCGATTTCAGCGCTAGTCACCGGCGACACTGACGGACAGAAGAAAGTGAGAAGATCGTTGAAAAAAGGGTTTGTGTTGTAGCCTAAAGACGCGAGTGCGAGCGCTTGGGTTATTGAAAATTATGGAGTTGGGCGGCGAGTGGTCGTCGGATTGTCGGAAGCGAGTCGCCGGTGGTGGTGGCTTGCAACTGTGGCTGGAAAGGAAGATCAACTTCTATGAGAGCGAGAGAGAGGGAAAAAAACCCTTGTAGTAGAGAGAAGAAATCTGGCATTGGAGAAATACCTGATACAATTTTTAATTAACAAGTTTAAAAAGAAGACCAATTTTCATTTTGCACCCTTCAATTAAATTTATTTTACATTGTACAGAATTAAATAGCAGTTTGCACCCTCTAATTATTAATTTCTTGTCAAATTACACGCTATGTCCAAAATATAATTGGGCTCATTTTTATATTTTGTGAATAATGAAATTTAAAAGAAAATACTAAGCAACATCTCATCTCATAACAAATATTATTCTGAAATTTTAAATTAATTATAAATCTATAATACATATTGTTGAAGATTTTTATGGTATTTAAATTATTGTAATAAAATATTTATTATTTACATACTTTAACATACATATCGGAAAAATTATATGCAAACATTCTGTCCTGAAATTTTGCAACTTTTTACACAATCAACGATTTTGCAATATATAAGATCGCATAAAAGAACTGAAACCAAAGACAATTGATCACGCATAGTGAGTACATGCAATACCCTGTCTCTTATCCTTTTGACAAATCTTGATACCGAGAACAATATCAATGTATGTTACACATCCAATTAAAATTTTAAATATTTTGCTATGCTGGAGTGTTGAATTTTGGTTATATTTTACCTTCTCCTCACTGGCGTATAAGAACCAAACATGGGCTTGTTCTCAGAAACAACATGAGGACAATCCTTTTAAGTCTGATTATCATTTTTTTTTTATTTTGTTTCTTTGCTTTTACTGTGAGAACCATATCAAGAATTCAAGAATTTAGAATTATTCCAGAGAAAAACAGCGCCAAATGAAGAATAGACGACCAAAAATTTAAGAAATTAAAAAGTATTACCCAAGAAATAAAAATAAAGCTAAAGAGACTCAATAATAAATTCAAAAAAATGGAGAAATTGTGGAATATTTACCAGTGGCAGGATCGAAGCGAGACCTGAGCTTGTCCCGGAACTCGTGATCGGCTGCAAGAATCCGCACCCAGACCCGCTTTTTAATACCGGTCTTGTTATCGACTACATTGAGAATAGAACCCGGCGTAGCCAACTTGGTTGAGCATGGGGTCGACGTAGGACTAATCAACTAAAACTGCATATCTCCAAACCGAGGATTGATGGAGAAGGCTGGGGGATGGTCGGAAAAGATTCATGCCATTGACGGGAGTCCGATCTCAGCGCTGGTCGCCAGCGACGGTGACGGACGGAGGAAAACGAGAAGATCGTTGAAAAAAGGGTTTGTGTTGCAGCCTAATGACGCGAGTGCGGGCGCGTTGGTTATCGGAAAATGATGGGGTTAGACGGCGAGAGGTTGCCGGAGTGTCTGAAGCGAGTCGTCGATGGTGGTCGCTTGCAACTGTGGCTGGAAGTGAAGATCAACTTCTACGAGAGCGAGAGAGATAGGGGAAAAAGCCCTTGTAGTAAAGAGAAGAAATCTGGCATTGGAGAAATACCTGATACAATTTTTAATTAACAAGTTTAAAAAAAGGCTAATTGTCATTTTGCACCCTTCAATTAAATTTATTTTACATTATGCACAATTAAATTGCAGTTTGCACCCTTTAATTATTAATTTCTTGTCAAATTACACGCTATGTCCAAAATATAATTGGGGTCATATTTATATTTTTTGAATAATAAAATTTGAAAGACAACACTAAGCAACTTCTCATCTCATAACAAATATTATTCTTAAATGTTAAATTAATTATAAATTTATATTACATATTGTTGAATATTTTTATGGTATTTAAATTTTTGTAATAAATATTTATTATTTACATACTTTAACATACATATCGAAAAAATTATATACAACCATATATGGTGTATTTGCTATTATATAATATTTTATACTTGTAATAATATTTGGTAAATTGCATATAAGTATGTTAATCTTATATCATATTTAAATTTTATTTTTTTATATTATATATTTAATGAGACAATTAGAAAATATGAAATAAATTGTTGTAGGCATTTGAATATTTGTATAGTAAAGAATTTTGGGGGTCAATTTGTAGATTTGTAAAGATGAGGGGGAAACAAATATAATTTTTCATTTAATATGCATAGAGACACACACACACACATATATGTATATATCTACATACTATAAACTAAAGGGAGTAAGACAAAATAAAATAAGATGACAAAGAAGAATGAGGTGAAGGAATAAAAACAAGGAATAATAATCTCCTTATATCCTTATCAATATATACATTCAAAATTATATCAATATATATGCATATACATACTAACTTATATAGACATATAAGATAAATATACAAGAAGAGTATAGAAGAAAAACAAAAGAAAAAAAGAGACAAAAGAGAGAGGCGGCAGAAGAGACGAGAAGAGAAGAGAGGAGAGGAGGAGGAGGAATTTTGGGTAGGTTTCCATTACCATCAAGCTTGAGAAATTTCTATAGCTGGTTGGTAAGTTTTTGTTCATCTTTCGTGTAGGAGCTAGGTGTAAACTGAAATTAAAGGAAAATAAATCGATTGAAATTGAAGGAAGGCATCAGGAGAGACTCTGTTCTGAATAGTCTCTGTAAAACTGGATTTTCTAGTGATTCTTGAATTTGTAGAAACTTTGAGATGTGTACTAAAACTTTGTAGTTTTGGTTAGAAGCTAAATCGGTCTTTTGAATAGGTAAAACTAAGAAACCATTATGTTGCTCTGTTTCTGTGGGGGAATCAGATAAAGTGTATTTAAAACCTTGTAACTTGAGTTCTACTAGTTCAATTAGCATGATTCTTTCATAAAATGAAACTAGACACAAAGTGCGATAGGCACAAAGTTGCAATTTTAAAACCACCATACAAACTTTTTAATTTAAAGGTACAAAGTGGAAATAAACTCAATTAAAAGGGGGCAAAATGTCAATTGCTCCTATGTGTTATAATATGCGTTGTGTTATACTGAAATTAAATACAACATAAAAACCTCTCCATGTTAGAAACTAATCGCGAGTAGAACACACGCGCCTAAAATGCAGATGTTCTTTTTTCTTTTTTATAGTTTTCGCCATTATTTATGTTTTTAAAAGTCTATTTTGCCATGTTTTGACATATAAGAAAAAACAATGTTTTAATAACTTATGTATTATTAATTAAATTAAATTGAATTGTTATTTAGTTAAGTATTTTTTATAAATTATGTTTATTTATAGAATATATTGATTACAAATGAAAATACCAAAAAACTATATCAAACTTTTAAGGTATATTATTCAATATAAATAATATTTAAATTGAAATTACCATTATATGTACTTAAAATAAAACTTTAATAGTATCATTTTATTATTCTTAGATTTTAAATAAATTAAATCATTTTTACTAAGTTTTATAAAACATTAATACTTTTTACCTATCCTAAATTCTTTTGATTCTTCTTCCCTTCTTCACCGCCCATTACTACCGCCAGGTATCACACTAAGATGAGTCGATGTCGTCTAGACTGGGCAATGGTCTCATGCATTACTTCTCTAGGCAACTCACCCTAGATTTGGGTTGTGACAGTCACCAACAAATGAAAAGACGACAGTCACCAATCAGACAGCAATAGGCGCATTCGCCTAAAGTCGGTGTCCCATCCTCAGAGGCAACGGTTATCATTGATGACATATAATATATATATACTATATACCGTATGTATGATATATATATGTGTGTATATATAAAAATAAAATATATTTTTAAAATTATTTAAAATTTGAACCGTTCATTTTGAACTATTGAAGATCAATAACTATTAAAATAAGAGTATAATGGACAACTCATTAAAATTTTAATGTTGTTAAGGGTAACTAATAGAGGGGAGTGTGTGAATTATTTTAAAAAACATAGGAGAATTTTTGCCTAGATATTTTTACCCCTAGGAGTTTTCAATTGAAGTTTTAAATCACAGGGTTTTTTATACAAATTTATTCAAAAATAAATTCATATTTTAAGAAAAAAAAGCTAAATTGTATTTTGCCTCCTTTCTTATCTTGAAAATGCTAAAAAAAAAAAACCTATGTTGAGAAAATTGGCAAAAAATAAAAAATCTATATTCATTAACCTTTAGCAAAGCTCCTTTCTATTACAAATAACATAAAGTGGGAGACACTTACCCTATGTTTGAAATTGGATTATTTTTGGCGTATTTTAACCCATTTCTGGGTTGAATTTGACAAAGATATTATAAAAGGATTCACCTTTGTTAATTTATTGGACTAATCTTTTGAGTGTTTTTTTTTTTTCATATCCGCATTTTATTTTTAATATGCCCATTAAATATATTTTTTCTTTATAATTTGCTAAAAAGTAAAATTTTATTAAATTAAATATTTTACTTAATTATTATTTAATTTAAATATATTTTAATATTTGTTTATAAAATATACTAAATAAATATAAAAATACTTAAAAATTATATCAATTTTTTTAACTTATATAAAATACTATATTTAAATTATTAATATATATTTAAATTAAATATTTAATATTTTTAATTATTTTAAATTTTATTAAATTAAATAATTTTAATTAATTTTTGTTTATCTCTTCTTCTCTGTCACTGACTGATGAAAATGGGCAAGCTTGGTTTCGTTGGAATCGTGTCGACAAGGAGTCGAACGGTGATAGTCTCAGGCCGTGATTCATCCAAACTGAGGCAAATCGACGTCAACAAACTTCACGGTAGAAATAAATTTAAAAGTTTTGATCTCAGAAAAAAAATTTGATAAAAATGAGTAAGGTTGGTCTCGTTCGAATCGTCAGGTCAAGGCAAGTCTGGTGGTGGTGGTCCCAGGCTGGAATTCATCTGGACGACGACGAATTGAAGCCAAGAAGTTTTGACGATCGTGCTGGAGTCCACTCTCTCCGGTCAATGAAAGTCGAAATTGATGGTATGGATATGTCCGCTTTAAGGATAGTATACCAATGGTATAAGCCATGGCTAAAAATTCTTTCAGACGACGCTGAAATTTTAGAGAGAAAATTTTGGAGAAATAGTATATATAATATATATACGTTGTATATAATGTATATATAAATATATATAAATAAATAATATATTTAAATTATTTAAAATTTGGACCGTTTATTTTATACATTCAAATATCAATAGTTGTTATAAGAAGGGTATAATAATTAATTTAACAAAAATTTAACGCTGTTAGGATTAATCTAATGAAAAAGGAGAGTATGCAATATTTTGATAAGCATTGGAAATTTTTTGTCTATTCTTTTAATATAGAGAATTTTTAACTAAATTTTAAACATATAGAGGAATTTTATGCAAATTTTTTTTATAATATAAAAATTATTTATTATATACAGATATTAACACCTCGAATGTTCAAAAAAAAAAAAAAGAAAGAAAAAAAAAGGGTCTTGTGTTGTATTTCCCAAAATATATTACCCCACAATAAATCCATCGACCTTCACACATCGGCAGCTTTCCCTTCGCACTGCTCTTCCATCAGCCATGGCGGAGGCCCAAACCCCTGTAAATCATGTTTCAAACCCGGACCACTACTCGGCTCCAGCTTCAAACCCTAATACAAATCCTGATGCTCGGCCAGCACCAGCGGATCTTCCAACTATTGGTCCAGCGCCACCGCCTGCCAAGGATTCACTTCCGGCAGATAATACGAGGCCATCCAGTACCTCTGCTTCTGCTACCACCACCATTACCTCTGGCGCTACGCTCAAGAGGCGGAGGGAAGAGGACGGTGCCGTGGACGCGGAGGCGGGGACCTCAACTGACATTCCGGCGGCGAAGCGTCGAGTGAAGGCCACTCACGACATTATATACCGGATTGTGGTGCCTTCGAGGCAGATCGGGAAGGTCATAGGAAGAGTGGGTCATCGGATTCAGAAGATTCGGGAGGATACCAAAGCTACTATCAAGATTGCCGACGCTATCTCTGTGAGTAAATTGATTAATCATCTTTGGTTTTAGGGTCTTGTTTGGGATAACCGCTGAATATTTTTTTATCAATGAGGACCTAGATTCATCTTAGATAGTTGAAGTTCCAATTTTATTTATTTCCCCAAGGGTCTGAAATTGAATGGAAATTAAGGTTTCTGGGGGTATGGGTTGTGGCTAATTTAGAGACTGGACGCCAGTATTAGGTAAAGAGAGATTCTATGTAAAAGAATTGGTTTGCGTGGATTTCTAAAGAATTTAGTTTTGACTTGTAGTGGTCCTTCTATTATGCGGTTGAAATGGATGAAGGGCAATAAGAGCGAAGGAAAGGATTTGGTATCTGGTTGATGCTTACCTTCCTTTTTCTTTTTTTTCTATGGAAATGTGTAGCTTCATTGTATTATGTATATGGGTTTCTCTAATTGAAACTATTTGGCCGACGAGAGAGTGGAGGTCATTGTGGAAGTTTGATATTCTGTCAACTTTGGTGAAGTTAGGATGCAGGGAAGCACAGTATTGAAATTAAGTGAACTGGAAATGAAGCCACAACGCTTACTTTTGATTTGGTCATAAATTTTGTGGTTACCTATAATCGGTTATGCAGAATAACGATAAAGTTGGAAGAAAGTTGAAAATAAAGTAATAGTATGAACACTAATCTGACATTGTCAAGAAATTTTGATGTGGGTGAAGGTTGTAGTATCTGTTATTGATTTCTTGTTGCTAATAAATAGTTATGGAATAGCTGAATTTTAACACTAAAGAGTAGAAGATAGGAATATGATTAGCATCTCACGTTCTCTGTTTTCTTGCTCTGCAGTTTTTCTTTTGACAGATAGAGGAAGTAGGCTTCTAATCGAACTGGATTTAGTCCGTATGGCGGATCTATAAATCCAATCCAGATCTACCGATTCTCGCTGGAAAGTTATTGGTTCTGGACCAGATCCAGTGTTTGGTCCATCTCAGTACAAATGTCTGTTTTTAGGTCAGATTTGCCCTTGTCCTTTCAGAAATGAAAAACTCATACCCCACCCCACTAACCCCATCGCGCCCCACCCCCACCCAATCCCATGCTTTACCCTCTCCATTCCCCTGCATTTCCCCATCTCCCCCTACAGCCCCCAGTGCTTCCTCCCCTCCTACGTGTCCTATCTATACCCCCCCCCCTTCCTTGGTATCTTATGTGCATGTATCTGTTTCCATTTTTTCTTTGGCTTTTGCTTTTGTGTTTTTGGTGTGTGAGCGTGCGTGTATCTGGGCGCTGTTTGTCATGTCGGGCTGGATTCAAGTCTTGGTTAACTTAACCACCCCCCTCCTCCCAGCCAACCAACCAAGAAAAAGAATAAAAGCTCGAGTCTTTGTGGGGACCTAGTGCACTGGAGAATAGACCCTTTGGGTTAATCTGAGTGCGTCTGGATTGTACTTATATCCCATCTTGTCTCATTCGGGTCTAGTTTAAAAAGAATCCTACTATTAATGGGACAAGTCATTTTTGCCTTGGATTTACTTATGCAGATGGATGTTAGTTATGTCATACTATACATCAATTTATTGTCCTTTCATCTTGGAATTTCCCGTGATACTTTTGATGAATTGATACTGATTGTCAGATTATCTGCAGCGAAATGTTAAATCTATGTCTTGACTTTTTTATGTTTTTGCAGCGTCATGAAGAGCGAGTTATCATTATAAGCTCAAAAGACAGTGACAACGTTTTCTCTGATGCAGAAAATGCCCTTCATCAAATTGTTAGTCTGATCCTCAAGGTACACAGAATTGCATGATGAATCACTTTGACTTACATTTTCATGGCTTCTGTTTGTGCAATCAATGTGATTTGGATGCAGTTTTCCTCCGTAGTTTGGTCTGCTTTAACCTATTTAAATCACCTTGAATCCATCCAAGTGCTCTAAATTTGATTACCCTTGTTCTTGCAAATGTCGGGAGATCAGAAACAGCAAAAGAGTAGCATGATAATCTTTCATGAATAAAAGGCTTAGGAGTAAGGACTGTCGTCTCAATATGTTCAAGAGTGTAAAGTCTTATAACAAGTCAATCTCTCCACTCTTGTTTATGTGGATACAGAAATTTAAGGTGTCGGTTGTAAATAGATTAAGAATAACCAGTGCTAGCCTTGATCTTGTTGTTAACAAAATTGTTACGGCTATTGGAGAATTGTTTGATCATGAGAAATATGGCTAGATAGGATGCAGTTCCATTATGACCTATTCTTCTACAAAAGCTGAACAATGAAATGATGTGGAACTTTGTGACTCTTGCTCATGGGTCTTGATTTTACTGGCTAACATGAGTTTAATGCGTTCTTTGTTTCCATTTTTTTTCCTTGGGGTGGGCGTCGGTTCGGAGGAGGGGGCTTCTAATGTATTGTTAAACCTGTATAACAGGAGAACAAATTGAGCATGCACCTTACATAACACCAGAAAGAGTTCTATGCAAAATCATACTTCATCTTTTGGGCAGAACTCGAAGTTCTTGTTTACTTCTGGCTTACTCAGTTGAATGCCAGAACCTATAATTGTTTCTCATTCATCTCTGCAGGATGATGATGGTAATGTGGAGGCAGCAAAAGTTGGTCCTGGACATGTGGCAGCTAATACAGTAAGGCTTCTGATTGCCGGTTCGCAAGCAGGTGGATTGATTGGAGTGTCGGGTCAGAATATAGAGAACTTGAGAAATTCTTCTGGGGCAACTATTACGGTTCTTTCTCCTAATCAGTTGCCTCCATGTGCATCTGCTCATGAGTCTGATCGAGTTGTCCAGGTGAGAAACTCAGGGACTCATCTTCCAGACAAACTTTTAAAGCTGAATTGAACTTCAATTTCTTACCAATCCTCCTGTACTCTAATAAAAAAATTTAACTTGTGTAATGTAATAGACAAAGCTAACTTGTGTACCTTTAACTAAGCAACTAGGTGACTAATTAATTCATAGTGAGACATGGCTGTGCATGCTTTTGTTAACAAGAAGAATTTGCAAGAACTATCTGTGTGTGTACCTTGGACAAGGATTCCGTGATATATCAGTAGGCCAACTGTGTTAATCTCAGTGATTTGTCTTATCTTTCTTATTTGTTCTTTGTGTCCTACATTTGGCCATCTAAATTATATGTTAAAATGTTCTTTTCTGATATAGCTGCTTATGGGTCAACCTTTTGGCTAGATTTGCGACTAGCATGAGCTAGAATTGATTGAATAAGTTTCAAACTGTATATCTATAGAGTGTCTAACAGTGTCAGAGGTGAAGAGGCGGTTGTTGAAGAAGCGCATTCAAGGGTTGTTCTAGTGCCCGAAGGACCTTCATGAATGGGGTTTTTTGCTAGATCATGTTAGGGAAAAGCAAAGCGTTCTTGCTTATTATATTTTAAGATTATAAACTTAGTTATAAATGGCTTAAGTTGTCAGCTGGAAGAAGAAGAAAGAAAGAAAGAAAAGGAGTAAGTGGAAGGATCCGCAAGGTTTAGCCACTCTTCTACTCATATTACCAAAAAATGCATCAGCTCCAATTTTCTTGTTGTGATTGAAGAGTTAATAGCTTCTGCATCATGTTTGGTTCATTGCCTAGTGGATAATGCTGACCCTGCTAAGGAAATGAAATACTCTTTTTGCCTGCCTATTGAACTGCTAAGCGAAAAGTTATAGCTTTTCCTTCATATTCTGGTATTCTTCTTACAGTTATCAGGGGAAATTCCTGCTGTTTTGAGGGCTGTAGTTGAAATTGGCTGCCAACTTAGGTGAGAAGTAATTGTTTGCAGCAATTTCTTTCTTATTTATGTCTTCCTGCTTCTGTATTTAGTAGTCTTGTGATTTTTCTACTTATAGAGATAACCCACCTAAACAAGTAATATCAGTCAGCCCGGCTTATAATGTTGGCTTCCATCGGCAACCTCAGCAATACGTGGATCCCACATCAGGTAATTAACTGCTTTGCCTAACCAGTAATGCATTTGGTTGCTTCTTTGTGCTGCTCCCAGAAGTTTTTATTTCTCATAACAATATCATCTTGGAATAACCAACTTTGCAGCTGAATATGTAACACTGGATCTCATGGTTCCTGAAAATCTGGTGGGTGGGTTGATTGGAAGGTTTGGTGCCAACATCTCGAGGATCAGGAATGAATCTGGCGCTAATATCAAGGTACTCCATATTTTAGTTCACATCTGGCTGTGAACTTGCTTTCAGTGGCTTTTGAATCTGAAAGAGTGACTGGGCTTGACTATGGCATGTTTAGTTATATTTTCTGATTTACGCACGTAGATCATCATTAATTTTCTAGACGATTAATGTATGAATACCCCTCAAGAAATGTCGCTGACTTTGGTCTCCAGTCTCGAGGGAAGTAGGCTTGGATATGTTCAATGCCCTTTCTAAAACTGCTAGGAGCTAGGTTGGGACCAGATTTTGTATGTTATAATGATTCTCCACTGTACTGTTCCATGCCATACAAAAGCCATAAGTTTGTTACACTTGTGGAGTTTATACTAGCAAGATAAAATTTGGGTCATATCTCCCAGTTTCAGATTCTGGATTCAAGTTATTGAGGTTTGTTATTTATACTGCTAATTCTTTGCTCTGCCTCCATGTACATTCTATTTGCAGGTTTACGGTGGGAAAGGTGAACACACACAGAGGCAAATCCATCTAGGTGGTAGTGCTCAGCAGGTATAGCTTCCTTCTAACTTTTCTGACTATTTTTTCATTAAATTCTTCGACTACTATCCGAGAGATCCATACCTGACATTTTTAACAGTAGTCACCTCAGTAGTCTCTCCGCAAATCCCTGAGACCAATGCATCCTTTTTATCTGAAGTCAAGTCAACAGGATAAACATCAAATCATGTTTCTGTAAAAATATGGAAATAAGCTGAAATTTTTTTTTATGTTATAAAACATCTTGTTTCGTGATGCCAATAGTCTGTTTGTATTAGGTTGCCCTTGCCAAACAACGAGTTGATGAATATGTGTATGCTGAGTTGATGAGACAAGCGGGTGGTCAACTGCAGCAAACTGCTGGTCAGCTTCAGCAAGTTGCAACCCAACAGCCAATGTAATTTTATTTCTCATGCCTCTTTGACTCTTATGGGCTTTGAGATTTTCTCTTCTACTGTTAAATCTCAAGTGCTGTTACTTGTGCAGAGCTGATCTATCAAATACTTTATACCAAGGTTATGGATACGCCCATGGCTTTTACACACAGAGGTTTGTATCTCAGAATCTATGATGCGTCCACTTCTATTTCCAGCAATTGTGACTGTTAGAGGAGTTAAGATATATTTATAATGAATTTACTAACTTTATCACTCCTTGTATTGCCTGGATAGTTCTAAGGAATTCACGTACATTATAAATCTTTGAAAAATCAAACTACTAAAGAAAAGTGTCTGAAGAACTCCTTAATGTTTATGACCTGTTTGTGCACATTTCAACCAATGCACCAATGCATATACGTGACAAAAAGCTTTTATTATGATACCATCAATTGCATCCTTTCCCTGCAACATCGGACCGGTTTCTAAAACTTTAAACCGTTGTTTCGGCTGTATAAAGAGTTGTAAGCTTACCTTGTGCAACTGCTGATTGTGTCCTGAAAATCAAAAGTGGTGGAAGAACATGAAATATCACTAAAATAGCTCCCGTCAATAATTGCTTGTCACCAAATTTTCTTGAATCACCTCTTCTCCTTGACCTTTGACTAAGATGCGACTGATTTTGCAGTAGTCAAGAAGCTGGAATGATGGCCTCCCTTCCTCCTCTCTATGCACCAGCAGCTGCATCAACTGCAACGAACCAAGCTACTTATTACGGCCATCAGACCTACCCTGCTCCACCGTTATAGAGGCCTGGAAAACGTTTCTTCCTTCTTCCTCGCTCTCCTGGATGGCTCTCATTCCTTTAATTGTCTGATGTAAAAATCTGGGATTTTCGGTGGCTGCCATCGTTTTATTTTGCTCACGTTGTATTGTAGTTATTAGTTGAGAGACAATTCCCTGCTGGATTTTAGGATCTGCTTGTAACACTTGCATCAACTTTTTAAAAGCAGAATCCAGTTTTAGGTTTATGTGCAATTCATGTGTATAATACCATGGTAGAAGATGTGTAACATAGAGTAGATGGTAGAGTATGAAAGAGTGTAGAGTACTGTTTCTGGAGATTTAGAAATAACAAGAAAATTGAATTTTGCACAAGTTACATTGTTATAGAATTAATACGCAGAGCAGCAGTATTCACAACTAATACATCAAGCCGGTTATTCTTTTTGAACTGTATACTAATTACATGTCAAGTGTATAATATTTGTGGCATAATTAGTTCTGATCCCGGCTAGAATTTTTCCCTGTTCAAAACCAATTTCAAACAATCAAAGTATTTGAGGAACTATTGAAATAACAACAAAATGGTAAAATCTATATAATTGTATTGTCATATCAATTTTTAAGTATTCAAATTTGTTCTTTAATTCAATCCATCATTTTAATAAAATATAATAATAATTGTAATATTTTCTAATAAATTTATATTTACAACCCTTTTTTCTTTTTGTGTCCTGCACGTTTTACACTATTTATTTCTGTTCACAAACAAACATTTTCTTTTCACTTCACACTAAGTTCTTTTGGAATTTGCTCATTGGAACTGCATGTATAGGAGGTTAGAAATAATAAAAGAGGGGAAGCCTTTTAAGTGGCACCACGATAGTGGTGTTTTTTTTTTTTTTTTTTTTCAAAAAGTCGTCTGTGTCTAGGCGGGAGGTTTGGCAAACCCCTACCTGTTTATTACTTTAGAAAAAATTATAACATGTACAATAGTTTGGAGATCAATATTTCATTATGGAGATATTGGGGTTTTGAGAGCGTGTGGGTGGGCTTATAAGTAGAAAAAAACAATAATAAGGAATAATTATACTGCATTTTTTTAGTTTTGGTATAATTATATGTTGAGCTTTTATAATTTGAAAATTTATATTTATTACTCATGATGTTTGTTTCTATCTCACGAATAAACTCCTCCATAGGTTAAAGTTAACTGAAGTTGTTTATATTAGCAAAAACTTTAAATGAAAATTCATATTTATTCATAATTGACTTATTACGACTTTTTGCAAGAATAAATCTTTTCTAACTAAATTATTTGTATAAGGGTGAAGATATACTTCCTCACATACATTAGCGTATGAAATTTTATAAGGTTAATTTGATCAAAAAATATTTATTTGACCTGTAATAAGTCATTAATAAGTCAATGAGAGTAAATATTAATTTTTATTCAATATTTTTGTTAATGTTAGTAAATTTGATGAACCCTTCACTATTTGCTAAATAAAATCAAACTTTGACGTAATAAATATAATTTTTTTAATTATAAAAAATTTATATGATAATTACATCAAATTTTAGGAGATGTCAGTGCATTATTCTGAATAATAATAATAATTAGCCATAATTATTCCATCTCCTAAAGTTTGGTGAATTATACGTAGACTTTCTGTGGTTTGAAAAATTACATTTAACCCCTTGTGGTTTGCTTCTGTCTAACAAATAAGTCCATCTATTAGTCAAATTTTGCTGAAATTGATGATATTAATAAAAAAAATTGAATAAAAATTGATATTAATCTCGATTGATTTATTATTGACTTATTGTAGATTAAATAATTATTCTCAAACGAAACTATCCTTATAATTGTGAAGATATATCTCTTCACATGCATTAATGCATAAAAACATATGAGGGTAATTTGATCATAAAAGAATTTATTGGACCTATAATAAGTCGGTAATAAGTTAATTTGAGGTCAAATTTTAATTTTTTTATTAATATCAACAAATTTAGTGAATTCTAACCAACGAAGAGACGTACTTATTAGACGAAAGAAAACTTCAGAGATGCTAGATATAATTTTTCAAATTATAAGAAGTCTACATCTAATTACAATAAATTTGAGGAGAAGAGAATGTAATTATCTTTAATAATAATATTATTCTTTTTGAAAAAAAAAAAAAAAAGAGTATGATGGGGAATGATGGAAAAGATTAGAGCGTACCCCATCATTGTACCCAAGTTGGTGTCCGGACGGAAAGCGACAGCCTCTAGCGCACGAGCGTCCCACCTTTGTCCCCCCACGTGGCCACCTACTACATCATCCTCATGTGCACCATTAAATAAAATAAAAATAAAAGTAATATATTATATCATTTATATTTTATTTTTTTAAATATAAATACTCTTTAAACGTATATTGAAAAACACAACTCCAACTAATTGTTACTATATTTGTTATTATTTTCAAATTATTTTTGAAACAAGTCAAAATATATTCAATATTTATCATTATTCAAAAACATCTTATTTAGGTGTTTTTAACTATTTTAATATAAATACATACATATACACACACACACACACATATATATATAAATATATATAAAAAAATATGATTTGACAATAAATAGTAATTTTTGTTTCTAAAACACAATATTAAAAATATAATACTTATTTTAAATTTGGGAAAAGTATTATTTTAGTCCGCTAAGTATGCCTAATTTTAATTTTAGTCCGATAACTATGTCCATTTTCGTTTGGGTCCAGTAACTTACGTTATTGTTTATTTTTAGTCCTCTGGTAGATTTTCGAAAAATTTTATCCCTATACAACTTTTGAAAGACAGTTTTAGCCATATGCCTCATAGGGGTAAAATTGTCTGAAAATCTGCCAGAGGACTAAAAGTAAGCAATTTGTAAGTTACTGAACCTAAATAAAAATGGACATAGTTATCGGACTAAAATTAAAATTAGGCATACTTAGCGAACTAAAATAATACTTTTCCTGTTAAATTATCTCTAAAAACAAATCCAAACATACATATTATTTCTAACATACACTTATTTATCTTTGTTTCTCTCTTTCTCTCTCTCTCTATCCCCATAAAACACAACAAAACACTCAAAAAATGAATCCAACTTTAAACCATTTAGCACAAATGGAATTAGGTTTTCATCATTTTTTGAAAAAATTAGTACCATATAAATAAACTATACAAATTACATAGTGTAATTAATTTTTAGATGAAAATTGGTATGTGAGTCGCTCGTGGTCGTTAACTCAGCATAAAATAGCATCTCATATTTAGTTACACATTTTAGAAGAATATTATCTCAACTTTTCATGTCATATTTTTTAGTCGAGTTGGACATAAAATCTTAAGTAATCACAAATTATATATCTATGCTAATATAAAAAAAATCAATAATACTCACAATTTGTGATTAATTCAATGTCGTAATAATTTTAAATTTGACGATTGCATACGTTATTATACAATTTAAAATTTTAATTATATTTATTTTTTTTAAATAAAAATGACTTTACGTCATCTTAACATAACTATTGTGTCAATAATAATTTAAGTTGATTTTTTATATATTTATATTTTTAAAATATAATTTATTAATTTATATATTTTTATTTTTTATTTTTAAATATAAAATATTATTTATTATATATACATACAAAGATAATGCGTATAATTTATTAATAAAAGAGAAAACCTTAGAAATTTAAGGCCCAATACACGTGCACCACACGCTCGCAAGGTGGAAGTGGGGCCATTGTCGATTCACGAGCTTCCGCAGGCGCGTTGAGGTGGAAGTGGAACGCCCCGTTTCACTTGACACGAGAAAAATCACATCACAGCTCCGGCGTCAACGGTCGGCTGTAGGCAGATAAGCATGGAAAATTTTAACCAATTTAATAGAATTTAAATCAATTATATAATAAATATAACATTTAATTGTGTGATTAATATATAATTATTTAATATTTATTATTTAATTAATATATAATTTTTAAAAAAATACTTAATTAACAGATATATTGTATTTATTTTATAATTAATTTAATTTGATCCAACTTAATTAAATAAAAC